>NC_051213.1:31861211-32021211 GCF_015220715.1 Pygocentrus nattereri | reverse complement strand
GTTGATGTGAGAGGTCAGAGGAGAATGAGCAGACTGGTTCCAGATGATAGAAAGGCAACAGGAACTCAAATAACCAACCAAAATCTCTGAGGAACGTTTCCAACACATTGGTGAAAGTATGCCATGAAGAATTAAGGCAGTTCTGAAGACAAAAGCGGGCCCAACCCTGTACTAGCAATGTGTACCTAATAAAGTGGCCGATGAGTGTATATATGAAAATGAGCTTTGTTCTAATTGGCTGTCCTGTGTTGTGCCTCATTCATAAAGCTGTCCAGGCTGACATACTCCTTATAGCTTTAATGTGAATGTATCAGGCTAAACTTCTGTAGGCTTAATAGGCAGATATTTGTAAATGATTAGTTTTTCTTCACAAAAAGACTTCACAAAAACAGTGAATTACAATGGGTTGTTGCAGCTTAGATTCCATATATGCAGCATACGGACTGAGGAGTGAATGTTACATTCTGAAACTTTAACACTGTACTACATTAAACTTAATTGAAACCTTATTTTTAAAAAAGTGAGAAAAATGTAGTTTTCACATATGGGCACCTTTAAGTATTTATTTTTTGGCCTTGTTATGCATGAGTGTCAAAATTTCAGCAAAGAGTGAAGAAGTAATTTGTTAAGACGTTGCATCACTGACTTGAGAAGGATTGGTCTGGAAGGTAACGCTCTAGTCACATGAACAGGATGTGTGGTGCTGAGCACTTGTGAAAGGCGATTAGCTGAAACATTCTTACTGAAAGCTAATTATCCAGGACATGATGATGACAAGACCTTGGACTGAGGGTGTTTTAAGGTGTGTCCCAGGTTGTTTACATGGTCCATCATTCACTGCACATAAATACAGAATACAGCCAATAACTCATTCCCCTCTGTACTACTCACTGTGTTGCCTGGCTGGCGGGAGCACAGAAGAGTGAACTTGCTGTGGTTTTTCTTGGTGCGACTCTTGGCCTTGCGAAGCTCCTCAGACCTCTCGTAGTCTGTAAGGTCCACCACCTCATGGATTTTCTTCTCATCCTTCACCTGAACCAAAAACAAGACATTTAAACATTCCTGTAACTGCTGTTTGAATGATTCATGGTGCTCTACTGCATTAAACAAGAAGTTGAGGGGTAGAGATGGGCTGCTCTGTGTTTTTGGCCAAGATGACCAACAAACACAACATTTTGTCACTCAAGAACGCCGAACATACATTGCCCAACTGACAGTTAGTAGTGTTTGGGTTTTCGTGACATGGCACATTGGTGTTTGGTTTCTTGTGCTTGGTCTCACTGATCTACAGATGATGATACATTTCCACACTTTCAACTTGTTCAGACAACACTGTTGATAACATAGGCTAAAATTTGCACCCTTTCAAATTGCCATTACAGTATAAAAATGAAAACTTCCATGTTGCTGTTTTTGTCCATAACCATCTAAAATATGTTCCTGTTGGGATATTCTAATAATGTTCATTATGTTCATTTTATTCATGGTACAGCTTTGTTTTTTGTAGCATGGTCTCATCTCTGTTTGGGTTTGATGGGTCTATAAGGGGCTATTATGTGTCTACAGACCTAATTTCATGCAGCAATTAGGTCTGCGGGCCAGGGTAATTATACCATTGCATGGACAGTGGCTAATACAGCCTTGATTGCACAGCGGAGTGGCCATAATGTGAAGCACTTGGCCTTCTGTGTGGCAGCTTTGGACCCTGGCAACAGTCACAGCACACATGACACTACTGAGACACATCCAACCTGCCAAAATGTGGTCTAAGGACAAAGCTGTACCTGCAATATTTATACTGCCTGCAGTTCACTAGGGCTGTTAAGAGAGGGATGATTAGCAGTCAGCTTATACCGACAGAGATACTCATGCCAGTCAGTCAGACATGGAAAAGCAATCTGACCATTTCCAGAAGTCACCATGGTGCAACATCTTAAACAATATGAAAAACAGATATTAGGTCACTATGCTTTGTGTGCTTTGTTTTAGATTGATCATTTACATGACAGCACTACTGATTGTGTACCATGCATTTTTTTCTTTAAAAACTAATAACAGAATTTTAATTTAAGCACTTCTCTTAGGGCTGCAACCTAATAGTATGCTGAGTAGTCTAGAATTAGGATGAATTAGGATTTTTCATATTCTGTGTAGACTTTCTGCAAAGCTCTATGTTCTCACACTGAAAAATCATGAGATATCTGAACTGAATATTCCACCAGAGGGAAGTGAAAAGCCTGTGTCTTATGTTTTGGTCAGTTTTTTATGTGTTTAGGCCAAAAAAGGAAGCACATAAAGCCACCAGCCGACAGCTGCAGCCAGCTACATGCTACCCACATAACATCACCAACTGCTCTCTGACATGAGGCAGTCAACTGTACAAAGTGTAACTCTCTGTTACTTAAGAAGACAATTTTATTTAATAATTAGTCGGCAGACAGCTAACAGGCTCATCGATACCATTCAAGTTTTAGTTTGAAGTATTTACTAAATCAGGGGTCAGCAACCCAAATGTTAAGAAGAGCCACGTTGTTCTTACAACAAAAATCAAAACACCTTGGGGACCATGTCCATTTTACCATCTTGGCTGTAAATATGTCTCAGTATGTGCTGATGTCCTAGCACAGGCTAAAAATATAAACGAAAATCCAGACTTACTGTGCTCTGCTTTAAGCTTTAGCTCAGCTGTAGCTGCTTTTCTCACATTTCCAGCAGGAAACTCAAAAGTAGAATAGTTTCTTGTAAAATGTCTCTGAATGTTTGTTTTTTCACGAGGCTGAAGTCAGCTCCTCATTCACCAACTTCTTGTTTGAATTTTCCCGTTCCACCTTAAAGTTTGCCTGAAGTGCCAGAATGTAACTGCTGCACCATTTAAGGTGGAACGGGAAAATTCGAACAAGAAACTGACTTCACCATCATGACATTTTAGTGTTTGACACTAAAAAGTCTTGAACTTACTGAAAATGGTTAAAATGCTTTTCCACACTAGCTACTTCCTTGCTTCCTTGGCTGTCAGTAATTCTGTGATATTTCAGGCTAGATCTGTTGCAGAATCAGTTCAGATATCTGATCCAGCACTGTCTGCTGATATCACCCAGATACCGTTACCAGGTATCAGACGGATGCCATTTCTATTCGATGGCATGTGCAACAGACTGACACATTTCAATCATGTTTATATTCCACTCAAGACTACTACATTGAACTACCCTGATCATCTTTACACAAACAGTCATGAACACCACTCTGGACCTGAACCTGAGACGCAACAAAATAGCATTTCTGGGGGAAAATGTCAAAACCTGAACCTTTAGAGTTTTGCCCCAAACGTCATGGCCTACATTAGCGTCAGATAACCCTGCAGAAAGACCCCATTAATTGCAATCAATTTCCATTAGTGAAGTAGAGGAGGGCACACATGGCCACATCTAGGTGAGGGACAGAATTGGTCAGGCTCAGTGTTTTGGCAGACTGCAGTATTGGTGTCAAAGAGGGGACAGACTGCACAGACAATACAAGTACTGTTCCAGCAGCGCAAATTAAGTGCCAACCACATCAGCCCCCTGTCCCAGCAGGGATACAACGTGTTTACAGTTATTGCTGTTAGCAACCTATCAATGCTATTTGTATATTTGCCATTCTGTTCACTTTATGCTTAATCACACTGTGAACTTAGTGGCCTCTTAAACCTCCACTAATGCAGTAAAATCCATTCACACTGGCACAAACTCAATAAATGTCTCACTGGCAGAATGCTTGCATATCTGTCCCCCGTCCTTCATATGTGTACTAGACCAATTCATTTCATTTTTTGAATTAGTTCATAGTTATTTAGTATATAATCCACACACCTGAATAAATAGACCAAGGTAAACAGTATCTTTTATCCAGCAGCTATCCTCAGTGTCTGCTTGGGGAGTATAAGAATGAATGTGACAGTGTTTGCTTGTTTTCCTTTAGAATGTATTAAGAAACCTGTCCTCAGAAAGCCTCTTTTCAGTGCCCAGAGCCTTTCATTTGTTATTTTCAATAGCAACTGAGCAACGGTTTCTCCTTCAACTGAAGTGGATCATACACATGCTCTTTAATAAATGATCAAACAGTAAAGCCATCACAGTGAACTTTTCTAGAACAGGTCACTGTTTACTAGTGCTAATGTCATGCATTTAACTTTAAGAGGAAACAATGTGGTTTTCAGGAGGTGCAATGTGCAGTACCATAAATAGAATAGAAAATAACCTCAAAATGAAACTAAAGTATGCAGTACATCCTTTCACAGACAACTATGTAGTTGTATGCAAAAATTTGGGAGTCCCTGGTCAAATGGCATGTTTGGTTGATTTTCTAAGTGAAAATAAGTTAACACATCCTCTAACACATTTAAATATGCCACTCTTTTGCAACTTTTAGTGCCCTACTTATATTTGTTTGCACAGTTTAACATACTGGGGAAAAACATAAAATAACTTGCACAGGCCACATTTAATGGCTTTTGTTTTCCCAATATGTTAAATTCAGCAAATAAACTGTAATTGTGTATTAAAATGTGCAAAAGTGTGCTCTTATTGTAGAACAGAAGATGTGTACTTATTTTCACTTGGCCAAGTGTGCCAAAACCTTTGCAAATGACTATATATATATATAAGGGTAAAAGGACGTTTAATTACTTTGGAAATATTTATTCAGTTCACCCTCAAACACTTCTAATTGCACAGTGAGGAACTTCTTTTGAGGAACAAATGACTATTAATAAACTTCCCTTTCTGTAACAGGATACGATGAAGGGTGGATTGCTCAGAGATGCTTTGCTCAATTGCTTCATGCTTAAGGCCAGTCTGTTTGGAATCTTTTAGGCCTTGTCGTATTTTGTTTGCTTCCTCTATTAAGATTGTTTGACCTTGCAACAATATTAGATATACAGAACATCCCAGGCAGGGAAATGACATCAGTGAAGCTATGGGAGCAACCTGAAGAGGTGGGAAAAATAAACCACCTCCATGAAAGTGGTGCACGCATGAAACAATCACAGCATGTTGTTTGAGCAGAAACCTGTGAATGAGAGAGCTAAGAGGCCAACGACACACTGCTGCAGCTGCACGACAGCCTAACACAACAGATTGCCATGTGTCTGCTCAGACTCTAAGTGCATGGGCCAAAGGAGCAGGATTACTCTGGTTTGTGATGCATCAAAATAGAAACGATCCTGCACTCTTAAAAAAAAGGCACCAAAAAGGTTCTGTGCACTTCCTATGAAGACCCTTTTTGGTTCCCTAAAGAAGCTTCCATTTTTGTAAAAGTAATGTGGGAGAGTGAAAACCCTTTTTAAAGTTTTAAAAACCTCCACACAATATAATGCTTCTGATCTGTACCAAATACAGGATTCATAGAATTTTCTAACCTCTCTCTATCCCCTAGAATTAAACAGGCAGTTTTTGCAACTGTAACTTCAAAACTGAAAAAAAAAAAAAATAAATGTAAATTAGCTTTATTCCGATTACCTGTCCTGTATTGTGCCTCATTCAAAAAGCAGTCCAGGCTGAAACACTCCTAACTTCTTTGTGAATGGGTGGATATATTTAAGCAGGTCGGTTTTTGTGATGTCACAAAAACAACGGCCTGCTTTTGCAGCTTAGTTTCCACACATGAACTGTATGGACTGGGGAGTGAGCAGTGAGTGGTTCTGAAGCTTTAACCGTGTTTAAATACTATGTCAAAACTCTTATTTAAAAAAAGAAGACGACTCCATGATGCAAACCCTTTAAAGACTGTGCCTAGAACCATGTCTAAGGCGAAAATCAGTTAGGATACAGTGGTAGTGTACACAGGTTAAATACTGATGCAAAAAGAAAATGAGGCAGAGCAAACATAAAGCTCAGAAACTCCTCATACACTGTGCAGTAAAATCCTCCAGAGAGCAGCTGAGCTAACTGCAGGCAGGGTGGGTTCAAATGAACTTTGAATGAGTTAATGTTGTCTTTGTGCCATGAATGAGCAATAATAGTGTTAAAAAAGTGGTGAATCTAAAAATAAATAAATAAATGTTCTTCCTGTACCTCTTCACCTTGAATTTATATGTAACAAAAAAGAAGCCAAAATCTTATCGCAAACCTATCATGAAACAACGTCTCGGACGTCAGACAACAGTCATAACCACTTCATGTAATAACGTTCATGAGGGCGAGATTTAGAGGAATTATACACCATATATGAATGGTAATTTACAAAAAGCTGAAACCTGTCAACTATTCAAAAGTCTGTGAAGCTACTTATGTAAGCTTTGTAGATTGCAATATGAAACATTTTATCATCATCATCACTAGGTTTTCTTTAAACCCTCCTCAAATAGTGGGCCCTCCATAAAGAACATACTGGTTAGGCTGGGTATCCTGGGTGAAACCGAACGGCGCTTTCATTTTTCACACCAGTGCACTCTGAATGAGCCTGAAGGCACAGTAACCTCAGACAGTCTCTTCTCAACAGAGGTTTTATAACACTACTGTCAGACAGCGGGGCAGAACCAAGCCACGGCCTGACCTGTGAAATGAACTCATTTTATTTGATGCTCCACATGTATTAATCTAGTTGAATAACTGTCCTCCTCAACTTGCTCTTTTTTGATGCTCTTCCTCTTAGCAACATACGAATAACCCATAACTGTAGGAAACAGCTACAGAGGGAAGAGCACAGTCATTTGCCAAAAAAATAAGCATGACTTGGGCTTTTCAGGTCATCTTTAAAAAGAAATAAAGCCATCTGCTGATTACAGTGCAATGCCTTTTTACTGAGCTAATAATTATTTTAAATAGTGCTTTCAGCTTTATTTTCTTCTAAATACTTATCTTAACCTTCAGCAGCTCTCATAAACTGACATCAGACGGAGCCTAAAGAAGAACACCCACACAGAGCTGCTCATGAATGCCAGGAGTAGGAAAAGACTTTTAAAAATGTGACATGCCAAACTTTCAGTGCAGCAACATCCAAATGTCCTCGTCTGCACACTGGTACCTTCTTGTCTTGAGTCCTTTTGCTATTTGTTTTGCAATGGTTATTTAGCTCTTGATGTGACTTAAAATAACTTGCAATGGTTACTTGCAAAGTCCTTAAAGGCAAGTCTGTTCACTCAGCAGCCATCTTTACAACATCACCAGGCAGTTATTTCCAGCCATACAAGACCAGATTTACATCTCATAGAATGGAGAGAGACCAAAATACTCAAAATTGAAAGTCAAATTGCCGCTTAAGAGCATCAACTCATAGTCTGTAGCATTTGGCTCAATAATGCACAAAACAATTTTTTTCAGGTTGTTCTGGCAACTGCGTTTGCGCAGGTCTCCCAACTCACGCCCCAATGTCACCATAACTTCCTCACCTGTGGTATAACCAGCAAGCTGATTGGCTCTTTTCCTTAAGCACAGGGTTTTCTCTGGAAACAGATGCCATGTTGAGCATTACAAATTTTCCCACTCGTATTTTAACCAGTGACTGGTCTCCTCATTTCTAACATCTCTGGTCATCCCTATCTGTCAGAAGGGCTAGACTTTACATTCATTAGAAAAGCATATAGAAGTATGTTGTCATCCTGCCATATCGGTGTCATATTTTACCACCTTCTTATGAACAAATGCTATGAAAAGCAAAGTAAGCTATATGAAAGGCAGGGATGTATATTTGATTTACTTTTATATTTGAGTATTTCTAAGTGTTAGTGACTGGGCAGCTAGGGTAGTTAGCCTAGTTACAGCAAAGGCAACATCACACATTGATGATGCAAATGTTTCTATATAAAACTCATGGCTTTACTTAGAACATTCCCTTTTCTGAAGTACCCTTAAAGAACCATTCTTTTTTTAAAGTCATGGAGAAAAAAGTCACTTTGGCCAAAATTAACATGTGGCTAGAGGCTTACTCTTTCAGGCAACAGCTCTGGTGTTAAAAATACACTGCTCAAAAAAATAAAGGGAACACTTAAACAACACAATATAACTCCAAGTAAATCAAACTTCTGTGAAATCAAACTGTCCACTTAGGAAGCAACACTGACTGACAATCAATTTCACATGCTGTTGTGCAAATGGAATAGACAACAGGTGGAAATCATTGGCAATTAGCAAGACACACTCAATAAAGGAGTGGTTTTGCAGGTGGGGACCGCAGACCACTTCTCAGTACCGATGCTTTCTGGCTGATGTTTTGGTCACTTTTGAATGTTGGTGGTGCTTTCACACTTGTGGTAACATGAAACAGACTCTACAACCCACACAAGTGGTTCAGGTAGTGCAGCTCATCCAGGATGGCACATCAGTGCGAGCTGTGGCAAGAAGGTTTGCTGTGTCTGTCAGCGTGGTGTCCAGAGGCTGGAGGCGCTACCAGGAGACAGGCCAGTACACCAGGAGACGTGGAGGAGGCCGTAGGACGGCAACAACCCAGCAGCAGGACCGCTACCTCCGCCTTTGTGCAAGGAGGAACAGGAGGAGCACTGCCAGAGCCCTGCAAAATGGCCTCCAGCAGGCCACAAATGTGCATGTGTCTGCACAAACGGTTAGAAACCGACTCCATGAGGATGGTATGAGGGCCTGACGTCCACAGATGGGGGTTGTGCTCACAGCCCAACACCGTGCAGGACGCTTGGCATTTGCCAGAGAACACCAGGATTGGCAAATTTGCCACTGGCGCCCTGTGCTCTTCACAGATGAAAGCAGGTTCACACTGAGCACATGTGACAGACGTGACAGAGTCTGGAGACACCGTGGAGAGCGATCTGCTGCCTGCAACATCCTTCAGCATGACCGGTTTGGCAGTGGGTCAGAAATGGTGTGGGGTGGCATTTCTTTGGAGGGCCGCACAGCCCTCCATGTGCTCGCCAGAGGTAGCCAGAGGTAGCCTGACTGCCATTAGGTACCGAGATGAGATCCTCAGACCCCTTGTGAGACCATATGCTCGTGTGGTTGGCCCTGGGTTCCTCCTAATGCAGGACAATGCTAGACCTCATGTGGCTGGAGTGTGTCAGCAGTTCCTGCAAGATGAAGGCACTGAAGCTATGGACTGGCCCACCCGTTCCCCAGACCTGAATCTGATTGAGCACATCTGGGACATCATGTCTCGCTTCATCCACCAACGCCATGTTGCACCACAGACTGTCCAGGAGTTGGTGGATGTGGATCCCTCAGGAGACCATCCGCCACCTCATCAGGAGCATGCCCAGGCATTGTAGGGAGGTCATACAGGCACGTGGAGGCCACACACAATACTGAGCCTCATTTTGACTTGTTTTAAGGACATCACATCAAAGTTGGATCAGCCTGTAGTGAGTTTTTCCACTTTAATTTTGTGTGTGAGTCCAAATCCAGGCCTCCATTGGTTAATAAATTTGATTTCCATTGATGATTTTTGTGTAATTTTGTTGTCAGCACATTCAACTTTGTACAGAACAAAGTATTCAATGAGAATATTTCATTCATTCAGATCTAGGATGTTTTATTTGAGTGTTCCCTTTATTTTTTTGAGCAGTATATATAAATAAATTAAATATCGGACGCTATCTGTGGTTTTTGTATTAGATGTGTAGCGGAGGCTTCCTCCTCAGATGTGAGCTAAAGTATGGCTACCTGGTGCAACACTGGATGCTGGAGGACAAGGTACACAATTTTTTTTCCCCAATATCAGCAGGAGCAGTCAGCCTAATTAGAAATACAGCCACATTCTCAGCTACATCTTTAAGTTAAGTGATACTTTTTTAATCCCACAAATGGGGAAATTCCTCCTCCGCATTTAACCCATCTGTGAAGTGAAACACCACATACACACTACTGTATACACACACACTAGGGGGCAGTGAACACACTTGCCCGGAGCGGTGGGCAGCCCTATCCACGGCGCCCAGGGAGCAATTGGGGGTTAGGCACATAGAGTGGCAAAGTGTAACATATTTACACTCAAATACAGGCAAAACATAGTCTTGTAAAAAATCAATACTGTGTTTCATTGAATTTGTTTGTCTTAATATTGTCTCTATTCCCTGTGATACAACAAGTATCCCAATAGTGATTTCAGTAGTTGAACTCAAATGGTTAACCATAGTGAAAGACTCTAAAAGCTCAATACAATCTTAATTGGATGATGCATAAGAGATAAATAACCCCTAAACTGTTTTTCATATTTGGTTTTATCTCACTGTTGATATAATCTGTTTACCCATATTAGGTATATTTAAACCTGAAGCACTACAGAATTTATTTCTGATATTTCCACTGAATTGCCTTTGTCTGTCCACACCAATTCTCTGGAGGTTTGATCATGGGTAGCTTCTAGGAAATCAGCAAAAGATGGCAGGAACACACATCATGAAAGCTTGCACATCTTTGTCTCCAACTAATGACGCACATTTCACACTGCAGAATGATGAAATGGCTAACAGGGCATAAACTGAGAAACCTCTTTACTACATGTTTTTGGTCATGCGTGTGGTAATCAAACACTAGGAGAGGTCATTGTGCCACACTGAAGAACTGGAGATGCGGACATTTTCATGTGACTACACCCTCATGCATGTATTGAAAAAGCAGAACAAAGCACAGGGGAACATTTCAACATACAGAAATATCACCACGCTGCCTTATTTGGAATAGTAACATGGTGTACAGACACTGCATCCTGTGGGTTTTCTGTTTCTTTTATCAGGTTCTCATCTGAACTGCTTGGAGTAAAACCATCTGCCTTTTATCACAAATAATGGCTGTGTATAAAAGTGAAAAGTAAATGCTTTCAAATGCTTGAGCACCAATGATACAAAGCCTTACTACTGCTTTATCTTACATGATAACTTCAGAATGTGCAATATTACAGTAGAGTTTACATTCTTCCATCATATCCTAAGGTTTATGGCTACCAGCTTGAACCTACATGCTTTATAAATACCCGATTACAACAATTTTAGTGCTGTTATTTAAATATACTGGAGCTAACAAAATCTACAGTGAAGTTGGTCTGAACTGGCAAGCAGGCTGCATTTAACAATGAAACATCCAGTTTATGGTAAAATGCTGAGTGGTTATGTAATCTCAGGTCAGATGGTCTTATGTGGTTTCTATATGACACTATATGATATTCTGGCACTCTTATGTATAAAAATGAACAAAAGTACAAACAAATTCAAGCTTCAAGTGGTAGCCACTGTTTTTAGTTGTTTTTAGTTTTACATGACAGTCTGATTTTTGTAGGTGATGCCAAATGGCGGCTTTAAGTTTCTATTATTTGTTAGCCTCATTAGGCTCACAGAAGCAAACTTCAGATTTCAAAAATTGTCTTGGTTGATGGACTGCATGCTTTCTTTTCAGGCCGACCTTTTGAAGACCTTTTGAAGGTTGTGTGTATGTAGTGTTATAAATGTAGGGCTGAAATAGTAAATACAGAGAATACATTCTCTATACATTTAATTACACAAAGCGCACCTGTGTGTTCAGGAAGTCATTTCATTTATAGTCACTGGTTTTCACGGATTTAGTTCTCTTTTTCACTGTGACCAGCTTCTGACAGCAGTTACTAGTTTCACAGATCTACATCTCCTTTGTTGCTCTTTGTCATCGGTTGTCGCTGGTTAATCTGAACACTTCTGTCTAATGTCAGGCTCAGTTCTTTTATTTACTTAGCATTTACTATTACATGTTCACTGTCAAAGCTTTATTCTTTGTTTAGATTGCTCTTGTTGTGTTATTGTGTGGCTCTCTGGTGTCATCTAGAGAAGGGTGATTCCCTTTTTGAAGTTTTGGTTCCTCTGAAGGTTTCTTCCTCTTGCTCTTGGGGCATTTTTCCCTTGCCACTGTTGTTCTTGGCTTGCTCATTTGGAGCTTGGACCTGGATTTTCTGTAAAGCTGCTTTGTGATAAAGTCCATTGTAAAAAAGCCACTATACAAGTAAATACTGAACTGAACTGACTTGAATTTCAGAATAATGAATGTGCGACTGAATGTTTCACAATTCACACTGGGACAGTCAATTATTCACATCTGTTTTTGTAGAAATGTGTAGGAATGATGTTAATAATTCCTTAAGACACCACTAAGTATTGTTTGGACTGTCAAGTCTATAAGAAAGTCCAAATATACCTGCTATTGATTATTTGGATTGGAAGAATTCTATAGGAAGTCTATTGCTAGATTTCTGCAAACACCCTGAAGAAGCCATGAAGCTGGGGGTCCTTCCCCAACAACCATTTCACTCAGTATTATTATTATATCATCTCTGCTATGGACAATAACACTTTATCACTAAGGCACTTTAAAGAAAAATAACACTGAGTCACTTAAGTCACTTTAAAATGTATATTTCTCTATTTTGTGTATATTTCTCTATATTTTGTGTCTATTTAATATATTTCAATTGGATTATTTTACTTTTACTTATTTACTTTCTGTAGAGTGATTATCTGAGCCTCACCACAAGCATTTCAATGCATAAATGTCCTGACGTTGCGTAAATGACAAATAATCTTGAAACTTCAGCTTGAACACCCACAATCGATGATAAAACAGTAACGATGCAAAAAAAAAAAAAACAACCCTCATTCACATTTTTTAAGACCACATTTTAAAAAAGCCACTACAAACTTAGATTTCGTCCTTTTTGTTCTTTGAGGAAGACGATCTTCTGAGATTAAAGGGTACTGTGACTAAGATGTTAGATGACTAGAGCGGAAGCATTATAATAGAATTAGCTAGATGCTTCGGATTTGGCACATGCCAGCTTTTCTCTGCCACACACTGCTATATCGCGCTGCTGAATCAATGATCGGACCTGCACTGGACCACAAATCTGAATTTAGCACATATTTGCATTTGAAAATAGATTGAGGATTTTGCTTTGACCAAAAAATGAGTGCATATTACATAAAAACAAATGCTAAGAAGCAAATGTTAGCCTGCCAATTACATCCTAATGTCAGTATCTCATCCAAGCTGGGCAGCACATTGAACTTTCCTGTTTTATGGTAAGAGAAACACTGGCGTGAATTTGGGGAACAGGGTAAAACTGTGTCAATCTGATTTCTAAATTAAGTATTATAAAAAAAAGCACAGAGACAAAGATGAGTCAGACAAAGAGCAGAGAGAGTAAAGAGAGTGAAATTAAGCTCTCCCACACGTCTGTCCCACTCCCCACAGCTGTCCCGCTATGAGGACACCCATCAGCGTGGGAAATCTGATCCCATGCACAGATGAGGAGAGACTCCAGCGCTGAGATCCCGTTAGGGCCCACACCCCTTTGAGCGCAAGAGAGGACACTGGTTCAGTTTACAGTGACTCACTGACTCTCTACCACTTATTTGACACGATTCTCATCGTCAAATGTTTTGTTAGTGAAACAGAATCATTTGTGAAATCCGGTGCCGTTCCTGAGCCCAAACAAAAAAGTCAATGAAAATCAATTAAATCCTGCCAGATGTCTCAGTGTTTAAAGAAAAAGGGTATTTTATTAACTGTGCCAGCTGGCAGGGATCTTTAGAGGTCTTCGTGAAAACGTTGGCAATCCTCTTGTTTGCCCTTCGTCTAATAAACGATTACACCAAAACAACAGCGCTGGTTCATCAAGGGTGTCTGTCTAGACAGCTGCACGAAACATCTAGTCAATGATGAAACCTCAGTCTGTTAAGCACTAGCTAAAAGGGTCAATCCTCCCTGTAGCCACGAGCCATATGCTGGCTCGGCATTGTTTGATCTGATGCTGAGCACAGCAAACAGCTTTCTGCATGAGCATGACTCAAACCCGTTCCATCTTACCCTCACTTAGCCCACTCAGTCTTCGCTGCAAAACAGCCAAATGAATAACAGGCCATTTATATTCCTCATGCTTATAGGAACCAGTTAACCCTTTAAGATAAACCCTAGCTTTATTATTTTAGTATTAATCTTAAGACATACTATAAGGGTGCTATTGTGTGATACATATAAATGAATATATAATATATAAATGAATATGTAGGCTATGTAGCATAGCAAGTAATTCAACCAGGAAAAAAAGAGACACTATAAAACACAACAGCACTGCACACATCTTGAAGGGAGGAACAGTTGTTTACATGATATTTTCTTCCACAGCTTTATACACTGGTGGCCTGTCACGTTACATCCTGATCCACATAGTGTGTCCATGATTGGATCAAAGTGTTAATCTTGCTGAAAGGCACTCTTAGATCTCTCAGTAAGCCTTAGCTTGGCACAACGTTAAGAATGTTCCTGTTGAGGAAAAGCCAGATAGACTGGAGCTGGTTCTCTGCATCTCATCAGCTGCTATGATGCATCGCCCATTTCATACATGAACTATTTACAGGCAGCTAACACACCACATGAATGATGGTTTATCAAATATGATACGTCCACTGGCTCCTTGAACCCTAGGCTTATTATTCAGTGGTTAATATAAATGAATTGTCGGTTGATATGTATGTTATGTAATTATGAGATATGGATGGTATTTCAGTTATTTGTAAGGCATTATTGGAAAAGTGGATTTGGAATATTTATAGAAATATGAGGCAAAAGAACTGAGTGTTCATTTTAGGGGCCATTGACCATGTTTGTTTTAAGGTAGGGGTGGGCAATTTGGCAAAAATATCACAACACAATATTCCGACACATATACTAACAGCATATTTAAAAAGTGCCATCAAAAAATCTGGGCACGTGACTTTCACCGAACATTTTAAACACTGCACTGGACTATATCGAGTTAAATAGGACTAATTATGTTCTCTTTTTAATTAAGCATGCGCTAGGTCAGAGTTCTTTAAGCGCTGATGGTCTCCATTATATGCTTTAAGAAACATCAGCAAACAACGTCATCCTGTCCGCTTCCATTTTAATGCTCTGTCCAGACCCTGCATTTTACAAGAGCACATTGGAACAGATGAATGAATTTCGGTTTTAAATGCTTCTAGTTGCACAAATAACTGTTGCTTATTCGATATACGAATGAATGTTTGGATGTGCACTCCCGGGTTTTACCATTTGCTTCTGTGTTTGTTGTAAGTCCATAAGTCTTGAGAGTCAGTAGAGACTCAATATCACTCAGTAAAAAAAGCTCAATCATTATGGATACTTAAAAAGTAGTCAGTAAGAGCAACAGCATAAGCAACTGTCACAATATGTATTCCAAAGAAATCCCCAAAAGATGCTGTAATGACAATAAAATAAAGAATTACTTCAAAGTAGGGATGTAAATGAACAACAGATTAACTGTTAACCAACAAATATTCAACTAAGGCTATCAGTTAAAAATGTTAATTCAACTGAAGTTCATTTCTAACGATCGTTTCTAACTGAGCAGGTGGGTTTATCATTCATGTTAAAGAACGTTTTTGAATCGGATGTATGAGGATGCGATAGGTTCCGTTAGATAGGCCTACTGAAAAACGAAGCATGTGCTAAAAAAGATCAGGAAACATAAGCAGACAGCTACAGACAGACAACTATTTTGAGAGAAAGTGTGATGAACGGCAGTGTGAGGAAATCAAACATGCAAGCACAAAAATGATCGTGGTGGACGCCGACGGCTTAAGAAAGCTATTATAGTACAGTGAGCCAAAGCTAGCTCCCATCATAGCATTTATGTTCATTCAAACTTGGGCCAGTAAGGACTGATAAATAAAACTTTAGAAAATCGGAATGTGAGACTTTCAGTAAGTCATCGTTACGTATTTCAGCCATTCAGTATCTTTGTAACATTTAATAACAGACATATTACACAGTGCCGTTATTAGAATGAAAAAGCTGTTTATTTGGCACACTAACACTGATGTTAGAATAAATAAAAATAACATTAATAAAATACATTCATTTACCCATTACCAAGCCTCTCCTCGTGGCAGCCCAGTATTATGTGTAGCTATCATCTAACCTGATTTGACTAATCAATGATTCCTAATTAATGCTTCACAGGGGTTAAATCAAGCATGCTGATGATGTTATTTGTAAAATCCATGTAATTGCTAGGAGCGTGAAATCTTTAACCAAACTTTGTTCTTTAAACCAGCTCACAAAATCTAAAAAGACTACTTTTTCAAACTAAGAAATTCTTGTTACTTTTTACTATAGATTATTAGCATCTATTCTAAAGGTTTTTACTAGCAAAAACATATTTAATGCCAAGATAAATGCTTTGAAATAATGTGCTTAGATGCCTTAGACTGCGTTTACACCTGGTCACTTTATATGACTAGTATAAGGACTGGATCCTGATGAGATTTTAGCCACGTGCATTAATACTTGGTGGTCAACTGCCTTTTTGTCTGCAGTTTGTTTTGCATAATAGTGTCTGTTCATCATTGCTATTGAGCATTTCATTTCATCCAGTCCTCAACCTTGTGCATCCTCCATGATTATCTTCCTTGCAGACATGGGCCCGCACCCAGTGACATTCTGCATGGGGAGGGGTTTCGGTTGTACTAGGAGAGGTCTTGGATGTACCAGGAGGGGTATTGTGTCTTGAAAAGATGGCTGTGTTTACACTGTTAAAACGTGGACTTAATTCGCCTCAGACCACCTCCTGAAGTGCTTTGAGCCATCAGATTTGTATCTGTTTTGCATCTGTGTGTTTGCATTTGTGTTTACACTTGCATTTTTATGTGGCTTGGCCTTATCCAGATATTATCCTAATACTCAAGATGCATGAAGTGCCCGGATGCAAACGGGGTCCTAGACTTTTGCGCAGTACTGCAGTTGTCAGCCCCTCAGTTTATACCAAACCAGACTGTTTAATACAGTTTTGGGCCTTTCACATACACATTTATGCCTGGCCCCACCACTACATTCCACAGCCTATACAAGGAGGACTCATATCTCATTAAAGCAGAATTCAGTTGATGATAACTGTCTGTAAGTATTTGACAGTCACTTTGAATGTGACTTAACCAATCAGATTTCAGAACCAGAACTATTCATTGAACAACTGATATTCTGATGGGTCGCGTCCTTGATCTTAGACTTGCTGCTTAACAATTAATCATTAAACTAGTAATCAGTAATGTCTCAGTAAAAAAAACTTGCCAAAATTTGCATCCCTATGAAAAATAAAAGATGATATTGTGCACAATCTTCATTTATCTTCAATTCAAAGCTAAAACATTTCAAAGATAATACTATTTCACTGCTTTTGGAGAGCAAGGCAGACTGAGGTATACCACAATCCTTCACAATCAGGTGGTGCAATTTCTTTTTGAAACACACAGATTGCACATCTTACTGCAAGTTAACTGGTTATGACTGCTGGAACAAACAGACTTGTAATGTAGGTGGCTGGCTCTGCTCAGCTCAGTACATTTTCGCACAGAGTGTGTTGTCACTCCCATCAGGGGACAGAGACAGAGGGGGACAGTTGCTCGCTTGCAGAGCAACAGGTGTAGTAGAAAAATGCACAAACTAGGACAACAACACAAGCATGCAGCACTGCTAAGAAACAGTTGCTGTTACCTATAACTGCAACATTACTGTATTATTACTAATAAGTCATTACAATTCATTACATAACAGGGTTTACATAGTACTTCACACTACTTAAAAAGCAAGGGAAATTTGGTCTTCCATGATATGGGCCACTTAATAGACTGCTATCTATATAAATGGACAAAAAGTGCACACTAAATTCAGGCTTCAAGGTGCTATTGCAAAATATCAACAAGGTAAAAAAGCAGCTTGTACAGAAAGGATCACAAAAACAATCAATCTGGTAACAGTGCTGCACCATGCCAGTGCCAACTCCTAAAACAGTTCCCTGACCAGCTGTAAAGCAGATGACCATTGATCTCAGTGACCTGTCAGTGTGTGTGCAGGAGGAGCATCAGGCATTGCAGACAAACAACACACCAATTACTGTTTAAACATCCTTAAAGCCAAACTGAACTATTGTGAATTTGGTTCTATCAGGTTTACTTCATGTAAACATAGCAATTCCTTGTAGATGCTTCAAGAACTCAAGAGACATTTTCTGACAGTTTAAAGTTCCTGATTTGTTGTTCACAGACAATGATATCGTAAATATAGCAGTCAGAGTTCCACTTCTAATCTGAATTACAAATGAATCAGAGATCTACTTCTCATCTACTGGATTAAATACTTCCTCATATTTGGAGCGAAATGAGTGTCATGTTCTCTGTTTTATTATTCTAAAAGCCTAGGGTGAACATTTACATGAACCAGCATAGTTTAGCAACAAGAAAGCTTTCACTCATCATCAATCAGCTTGACAAAAGCACCTGATTTGTCAGACAATAAAGTAGATTTATTTACAATGTAAATGATCTCTATGCATATTGCTCCTTTTCACATCTTTAACTATTTACATGTTGCTCAGTGAGTGCCCTCCACACTATAAACCTGAAATTCTGTATAAATTCTTTTAGCTCACCGTTTGTCTGCATTATGTAGCGTAATAGTCAGCCACTTAGAAAGCATTAAAAACAATGGGGCTAATTCACCAATATATTTCCAAGTTCTTTTTCTTAAATGTGTTCTACTCTGTGTCAGATTCATGGCGTGATTTTAGAAGATTTCAAAAAGAGAAAACCTTGGAGAATGTCAGAATCTTAGAAGTACTAAGAAGTAGTTTCTTCTTAAGAACGGTTGGTGAATAAGGCCCAATTTTTTTTTTTTTTTATTTAGACTCAAACCAGCCCCTGTTAGATGCAGCGAATATTATACATATGTAAGGTTTATAGTTCATGTATTAAAGAAGTGTATGAATTAAAAAAACAAGTTTAATGTTGGACATATGACGGGTCACTGAACAGCATATTAATATCACAAAAAACATGTAAATACTTTTGCAAGTAAGTGCTTCACACCACCAAATGTAAACTAACCTCTTTTTCGGAGATGTAGAGCTTCTCTCCTTTTAGCACGACGAATCTGTTTTTCCATATTTCCCTGAAGAGGCCTTTGCCACAGTACTTACGGATCCAGCCGATTTTGTCTGGTTGAGCGGGGTGCTGGCTGGTGTCCTGCAAGCCCTGAGTGTTAAAAGGAACCAAAAAGAGGACACAGCAGTGAAAAATAGGCTTCCGATTGTTTGAGTGGCTCACTAAGGTACAAAAAGGTATTTCACCAAATCTCGATAGGCTAGGTGGAGACGCCAAGACCTCTCCTTTGTCATGTAGATTCTTTGTCCTCCACACAAGACTTTAGATCAAGTGAGAGCATGTAGAAGCTGCCTCTTGTGAGAACAGAATAGGGCTCTAGCTCTACAACTTGCCAAGAATATTTGTTGCAGGCTGTGAACTGGGCCTACGCATAGAAGCGTTGATCAAGCAGTAGAAGAGAAGGCAAAGGAAATGACAATGGAGAACGGTCAGTTCGGCAACAAGCCATTTGTTTAAATGCGGTGATGAAGTCTGGCAGCCCATGCCACAGCCTAATGAACACTATAATATCACAGGATAGAGCTCAACACAGGGCTGCGTGACATACTGTCTGTATAAGTACACAGTGATACTGACACACTTTAATTGCCTTTTAGCATTAACAATATTTTTTGTGAGCATTAAATCCAGGATAAAATTCCCATAGCGGTTTCCTTCAGCCAAACTATTTGTTTTTCCATGACTTCACAGTTGACTATAATGTATGTCACTTTGTGAGCTGAGAACAGCTTAAAATTCATAAAAAACTGAATAAGTAGCTAGTTTTCTTTCTGGAAAATATTGTTTCACAAGACTTTATAACATTTCCACAATACACGCTATGATGTTTAGTTTTTCTGCGATTTAATAAGTTGGAATAGACAAAATAGAACCTATAGTGGCACATATAGTAATAATAATAATAATAATAATAATGACATATAACTATGATTATTGGTAAATCTGTACTAAATCCAGTTCAACAACAGTTTAAGCTCACTTTGTGATGAAACATGTAGTTAGTCAGCACTGATGATGTTCACGATATGCTCAGAAAAGCATACTGTGACTTAATTTATCACGAGAACGATATAATATGGTCATATTGCCCAGCCCTATTTATTCCCAAGCCACTTACTTTATAAGACGTTCTTTCAGTGCAGCAGTGCTGATCAGCCATGGTCCAATCACCGTTTTAACACTAACTCAAAAATCATCTGAAACCGCGATACCGAGATTTATTTGGAAAATATCGTGATACTGAATTTGAAATCAATCCAATTCGCCCAGCGTACATCAGCATGCGTGCTAAACGGCGACGTTTCAGACGAGAGTGTTAAACACAAAGACGCACGCGAAGCTGAAGTTCGTCTCCCAATTTTCAGTTCCACCTTAAATGGTGCAGCCCTTCCATCCTGCTCTACAGACACGAGGGAGCAAGGCGAACTGCTGCGCCGTTTAAGGTGGAACGGAACATTCCTATAAGAACCCAACTTCAGCCTCGTAGGACACACGTTAGTTAAAGCCACAGCGCAGATGCAGAAAGCAGCCCAGCCGGGAGCCGCAGCGTTACCCGCTTTGTTGAATTGTTCTTCTTCATCGTGGGGTCTCTCGCCGAGCTCCCTCGGAGTGGTCCCGCGTCCTCGGCCGAATCCGTATCTGCTTTTCTTCAAACAAGTCCAGCCTCTGGAAGAAAGAGGAGACGAGGCGAAAACTACCGTGCGGTGTCGTGTCTCTCACACCGCCGCCTCTCTCCCTCTTTCCCTCCCTCTCTCCCGCTCTCTCTCTCTTTCTCTCTCTCTCTCTCTCGCCTGTCTTCTTCCACTCTCTGCCCTCCCGCTCCGCAATGTTCAGCATGCAGCGCGAAGCTTATCAGCTCCCATTTACACGGAACGAGAACAATAGAAAACTGGCTTTCAGTAGCGCAGATTATAAGAGAGCTGCCATCTCCGCTTCCACCTTTCCTCCACCCGTTAGAAGTGCCTCCAGACTTGTATGGGTTGGAGGAACTTGCAGCTGTGGACCCTCCACAGCGCCCCCTATGGGCTGCATTAAGGGGAGGTACACGCAAACTGAACACAAAGACACAAAGAACTGAGCCGTTTCAGATGCTCAGGCGGTCCATCAGCATGTCCAAAAGTTTGTAGACACCTGCTCCTACATTTCTTATGAAACCAAGAGCATACTGAGTCTATCCTTCGCTGCTACAGCAACAGTCTTTACTCTTCTGAGAAGTCTTGTTGGAACGATTGGTGTGAGGATTTGATTGCATTCAGCAGCGAGAGCATTAGTGAGGTCAGGTACTGATGTTGGGTGATCAGTTTTCGATCACAAATTCCTCTCCAGCTCATCCCAGAGGTATTGGATAGAGCTCCATTACTACAAAGAACACAGTTACACTACTCCACAGTCCTGTGCTGGGGGGGGCTTTTTACCCCTTTAGCCGATGCTTGGCAATAGGGAATGGTGACCTTCGATTCACGTGTTGCTGCTCCAGAGCATCTCATTCTACTACCAAGGCTTTTCTACAGAGATACGTGGAATCGCAACACCTGTGACAGCAATCGCTTCACTTAAATGGGAATTCTGCCATTCTTTTTCATTTTTAATTCCTATATGATTGAATGATTAGCATGAGGGGGTTGATGTGAAGTGCTACATTCTAGAGAAATGTACGGAGTCAGAATTATTCAGGTGATGGGAACCAGACATCATCCCCGAAGAAAACTTATTTTTCAGATTTTTCACAATTTTAACATCGTCAACACTACATTCAGAACAAAAATTCAGATGTGTGGTTCACTGGTCATTTTGTATAGTAAATAAAATGGTTATATTTGTGTTGTAGATTTTGTGATTCCTGTTTCCTATCACCACAACTATAAAGAAATCTGAGTCAGTAAGGTGCTCTCCAATGAATCATTTCACATCAGACCACTCTGAATGACTTTATTTACAACTCACCCACTGAATTATGCAGAGTGTTTGGAAAAATTGGCGGTGTATTGGACATGTATTGTTGTGGATGTGTGTTGTACATCAATCTAAATCAAGATTACAGAGATATAACTTTTATGTCTGTAAGGTTACAAAAGCAATAAAGTCAATAAAAAGTGAGTGAAAAGATATTTTACGCCCTGGCCCGGTGTCACCGAAACATTCTGCTCTTCTGGAGAGTCAAATCCAAACATCTGACCGATGCTGATATAATTCCAAAGTTATGGCACATCCTGAAAAATGTAAACAACTGAATAGGAATTAAACCCTTTAACAGGCCATCTTTAATGTCCATGCTGTTCCCTCATGAAGGAGAAACTGGTTGGAGTAACCAAGTTGGAAAGCACTTTTCAAAGCCTTTTCCAGTAATAGTAGTCTGAGATTCTGAAAACGGCAAATGTGTCATGGAAAATGACATTATTAGTCTCTGGTCTAGCAGTTTCTGTTCCTCAAACTGGTGTGAATGTGCTACATTTTCATTTTGGAAATGAAAAACTGTCCAAATGACATTCAGACACTTCTAAATATAGGCTCAAACAGTTCCCTCTAACTTGTAGGCTATTCATACATTTCCTTTAAAGTCAATGCAGAATGATACATGCATTTTCATTAACGTGACGTATTTCTGACTGAAACATGGAATCATGTTGTCTAGCTGGGGAGGCACAGTGTTTTTGATGTAATCAAAATCATTATGTTTGGATGGCAGAATAAAAACCAAGAATTCTGTCATTTAACTTATACAGTATAATGAATCTTCCCTAATATGACCAGGGACGTAGATTAGCAAGGTAAAAAAGATCAAGTATAATTCCATGTTGATTTTAATTACTAGCTGTTTAGGGAATAGAGAGTTATATTGTTTTAAAAGAGAAACCATGTTCAGTGAGGGCACCACTGAAGGCTTGACTTGCATTTGAACAAAGGGCATTACCTGTTCTAGGGTGCAAAAAACACGATTGGGTCGTGAACCTGATGCAAATGCACATGCCCATATGGAAATCTCATATATGGCAATAGACTGATTTCAAATACACAACATATACTGTATTTGCATATGTGGTTTTTCCTTATGTGCAGCATGTATTTGTTACATATAGATATATCTGTAACATGTATGCTATCTTATTTGAAACTGGCCATTTTCAAATCTGGGGCATATATTTCAGCCATTTATCAACATAAACAAGCTAATACATTTAACAACAGTTGATAGAAAACATTCATATATGGATGACATATATTACTCATATATGCTATCATCCTGTTATATAATATAAGGTTTTTGGCTGTGCAAATGTGTGCCTAAGACTGTATTCATATGGACATGCATATAAATAGATCAATAGGAAATATGTTTATTTTTTGTCATACTTTGGAAATAAAAATATATAGACACACATCTTCCATGTTTCTTCCACATAGTACTTCCTAATGAAGTGAAAGTTAGCATGAAATGCAATAAAATCATTAAAACAAGAAATAAATGAAAAGATTGTTCATTGAAACATTATATAAATTAATATTTAAAAACCAGTAATGGAGAAACATTTATTACTGTTCACCCACCTATCAGACCTGTATGTATGCTCCAGATATTAAGCACACGTCCAATTTTTAATGCTTACATACATATATTTACACAACTTATACTGTTTGTACATATATTTTGAAATATTTGTGTGACCCTTTATGATACATGTGCATACATGGCCATATATCAGATTGTCAGATTTCCACATGGGTACAGTCTCAGCTTGGTTGGTTTAAAGAAATATCTGTATTTCCTGAGACCCTAATATCTGTATATAATGGTCTTATACATTGACTTGTAAAAGCATTACTCAAAGTGGCAGCACTGTTTTCTCCCAGGAAGTGGATCCTCTAAACAACTACGTCTCTACTGCTGTGTATTTACATATAAGCTACATTCAAATAGTGTCCCTTTCATGTGTGGAGGAACAGACATACATTAGGCCTCAACAATCAGCAGTAAAAACATGACCACCTGCTGTCTGTAACTCATCATGACCTTTCTTAGATATCCCAAAACAGCAGGATTGGAAAGCTTGTGTCAGCAAAGTTCAACTGAAACTCTTGAAAGCTGATCAAATCAGCCTGCAGTTCTGCAGATTTGATGGTGAAAGCTTCTGCAGTTGAACTCCATAAACCTTAAGGCATCATATATGGCCCACATTTCAGTTTATCACTCTCATAACTATATACTTTACATATTAGTGGCTTTAGGATGCAATATTATGTAATACTATGTAGTAACTGAATAATAAAGCTCAATATTAATAACTACACAATAGTCTACAGTACTGCATAAAAGTTGGAGACCAAACTTCATTTTCCACTCGAACTTTAAGTAAAAGTTATTTATTTTTCCGTAGATTTTCTGAGGAGATTATATGTAAGTTAATCCACTTATATAAGGAGGGAGAAAGTCAGGGATATAACTGAAAGAAAGTGTTCTGTCTCCATCAGATAAACAGCACTAAAAGTTTTCATCTTTGAGTGAGAGGAGAAAATCAAGCTCCACTCTTGATTCAAATCTGAAAAAATCCACAGGTGTTTCTGTCCATCCTTCCACGGTGAGAAGACAACTCAGCGCTATGGGTCTGAAATGATGATGTGTAGCTGTCAAGAAGCCGTTACTGAGAAAAGAAATAGATAAAAGTGGGAAATTTCCACTAGAACACAGAATATCTGAGAACACTGGACATCTGAGATGTGGAGTAAGATTGTATGGACTGTTGAGTTTAAGTTTGGATGGTGAGAAGCAGAAAATGCAACCAACTGATGAAAAGTGTATGTAGTTGTTGAGGCGTTTGTTAAATATATGTTTTAAGCTTTTTCCTGACACTAAAAATGAACAACTTCTATTTAATGACTTTTAACTGGAAAAGAAATAAATGAAGGGGTGGATTTTTGCAGGGGACTAATTAAACCAGAGAGGTATCTAGAAGAATTTAGTGAAAAGAATCTGTGATTTCAGGTTTCAATACAATGAATGTTGTGTGCAAGCATAATGAACTGACTCTGGTCACCTATAACCCTCCATTGTAAACCTGACTGAAGCTGAATTACATGTCTGTCTAATTTTGTACATCCCGTTTGTATCTTTCATGAGATCACATCGACACCCAACCACCAAGTTCCTAATGAGGCCATGTTCCCAGCTTATGTCTTTAAATAATTTGCCACAATGGAGCTGAGTTATAGTTTTGGTCAGTTGTTCAAAGTTAAATTTAAAGTCTTTTGGAGTTGCTTCAGGCTTTACTGTGTAAAGACATTTGTATTCCTTCCAGTACATGTTCTTTCATCATTTCAGTCGACAGCAAGCATTAAAACCTAAAGTAATCACACAGTGGCATCAGAGCAATGACACCCACTAATCCAGCACAGAGGCGGAATTAAGAAGAACCACTGCTCCAGTTTCAGTGGGCCTATTGCACAATCATGGTGGAAATCAGCTTATAGAGTGGCCTCTCACAAGCCACTCAATTACTGAGAAAAACACAGGCTTGAGTATGTTTTTAAGGCAAGTGAAGGTAAAGGAATATCTGCTTCAAGCAGAGAAACAGATGTATGTGAGAATTTTCTAGTCATCTGCAGTGCAGTACAAAAGCCAGAGACCAGCCTTCATGTGTTTACTCTCCTTTCAAAGCATCAGGAAAAACTCAGCAAAACATTTATGTAACAGAAAATTACAGCTACAAATATTATTATATTTTTCAATATTCATTTTGTCCACATTTTGCCTTTACTATAGCTTCTATTGATTCTTTGAGGCTTGCTTTCAGTTTTTCAAAGAATTCAGTTGGGATATTTTTCCACCCCTCCCAAGTTCAGTCTTAGAAGTTTGTTGCTTTTTCTGCTTCTTATGATCCAAGTGACACAGTGATTCAGGGATTTTGAGGTTTGGACTTTGTTGGATTAGCAAAGTTTCTTTTGTCTTCGTTTCTTCGTTTGCTTTTTTCATGTAAGAGCTTCTCGACAGCTAAACGTCCTTTCAGACCCATAGTGCTGAGTTGTTTTCTCCCAGTGGAAGGATGGACAAAAGCACTTGTGGATTTTCAGATCTGAAGCATGAGAGGAGCTTGATTGTACATAAACTGTATCATGTCTTTAACAACAATTCCATCCTTTTGTTGAATATCAAGCATCACAACTGAAAGTAAACAAGATGTTTTGAGTACTAAATGAACATTTGTGTTATTCTATTGGCTTTTATATTATTCTGCTTACAGCCCATCAGGCATTGCAGGTCAGTACAAGACAATGTCATCCTTCTGACCATGTCCAGACAGTCTCGTTAACTGTCCGTACAGCTCCTCCTGCTCCTGTAGTGTGTTCAGACACTGATAAGATCAAGCCCTCTTATAAAGTGCTCACACTCACATCTCCCTTTGTTGTGAGAGAAAAGGTCGCCCCTATAAATAGAAGTTGGTTTTCTGAGAGAGCTGTCAGCCGCCTGGTGGACTGCTGGTTGGCAATCACATTTGTGTTCCCATCCAAGGTCTATTAATTTGACTCTGGGCCACTAATTGTCCATTAGTATTAATCAGACTCAGAGTGCACAGAAAGCTCAGTTCAACAGCAGACATGGCAGAATGATTTGATGAGACTGTCTATGAACATATCAATAGTGCAAATATAACCAGCAGCATGCAGATCTCACTTTCCTAGCAGATGTAAGAAATTAAAAATGTTGTTTTTTTTCCCACGAGGGCCACTTCTAACATTAGCATGGGTTTATTTATCAAACCCACTCCAGCTTTTCAACAATGGTGTTCCAGCTTCTCTTTATCAGTATTAAACAGGCTTGTGTTACTCCACCTTTAATACTGATATATGTAAATAATCTCTGTTCTGATTGGCTTTCCAATATTGTGGTTCATTTAAAAAGCAATTCAAACTGAAACACTCTTTATACATTCACTGTGACCATGCAGAGCTAATCTGTTATAGGCTGAGTAGCTGGATATGTGTAAATGTGACATTTTCATAACATCAAAGAAACTATGAATTCAAAATTGGCTGTTTAAGCAACTTAGTATATAAACCATATATAGACCTTTTATTTTAGCAATGGTTTTATACTATATCAAACTATTTTTGTTTTCCAAGAATGATGATGTATTTACTGACTCAACCTAAATTCTAACCAAAATATTGTTTTATTCCACTCATCTCTGCACAGACCAAGCACCCTTTAAACAGAATTACAAAGTGGCGTCTCACCTCATGACACATTTTTATAAGTCCAATGTACTGAGTGCAGAGTGAAAAGCATGTAATCATTTTTATATATGATTGATATCTGACTGAAAGCAGAATGACGACAATAACAAAATTGAGCCCAGGCTGTTTTCCTCCTAAAGCTTTATATTTAGTAACTAATGGACTACAGTGCAAACCAAAAGAGTTAGGGTATTCCAACCTTTTAAAAGGGTATTCCACCAAAAAACTCTGCATAATTCAGTCATTCAGAGTGGTTTGATGTGAAATGATTTGCTGTAGAGAAACTTACTGACTCAAATTTCTTTGATATGTTAGGGACCAGCAGTTGTTATGTCTACAAATATAAAGCCATTCTATTTACTATCCAAAATGACATCTGAGTTTATATGTATGTTTGTATGTAGATGATGGTAAAATAGTGGTTAATCTGGAAAAATACAAGTTTTCTTTACAGACTATTTTGTCTTACCACACACTGTATATACCACTCTGCCATGAATGGATAAAAAATACAGTTTAGAGCAAAAGCCTATCACAAAACTTTTGCAAAACGATGCAAAACAAGGCTCTGTTCAGAGGCTTTAAACCCGTCAGACGTCAGGTTCCTATCACCGTAACCGGGAACAATCCTAACTCTATAGGCTTTTCTAGCATTTCTGATATCAAACCATTCTGAATTACATTGTTTACATCTTCATGTTTTCATTTCACAGAAAATTTGAAAAATCACTGGAATTATTTTTTAAGTTCTAGAAATGTGTGATAGAAGTTTGGACGTGCTGGTGAGTCCTGGCCACTAAAGAAATAACATTTCATGTGATGTTAGATGTGTACAGGCACAATCACGTGATCTTAAAGAGTTTGAAAGAACACAATGACATGTAATCATTGGTGACTGTTGTGAGCATAAAGCTGATTTAGTGGTTTTATAAACCCACATATATACCCAAAACCTGCATGATGGCTGTTTACCAACAATTTCATGCATCATTTTAGACATTACTGTGGCTCTCACTCAGTTCCTTTGGTGGTTGATGAGCTCCACCACTATGTTTGATCTGTAGGGAAAGAGCAGCATTGCAGTTCCAGCACCACTGGGAGAGACAGATTAGGGGAAAATCAGACCCCTAGACAAAAGCACTGCTGCAGGAACTGGGGGCAGATGGTCTGGGTTTATCCAACAATTTAGGCCAAAAGAGCTTGGACAAACACAACCAGACCAGGGGGGTGGTGCTTCTTGTTTGGTATTTTGAAGGTTAGGATACACCCAATATTCAGAGATTAGAGGCTGTAAGGACTCCAGCAGCATTACAGTAAGCAGTGAGCCCCCCAAGATAGCTTTTACTCAGTAAGTATATATATATATATATATATATATATATATATATATATATATATATATATATATATATATATATATATATATATGCCAAGGATGGCATGTTGACATGATTATGAAACTCCAAAAATGCAGGGAACAAGTGAAATGGGTTACAAACATCTACTGGTGGAGAATAATGAACACCAACATCCTTATTATTGTACTTGCAAACATTTAGTGGCGGAGAACAATGAAGATCACCATCCTTATTACCGTACTTAAAGAGGAATTCAGCTGAGTTTTCTCTGAAAGTCATTCAGTGTGGTTTGATGTCAAATATCCAATTGCAGAGAAGCTTACTGAGTCTGAACTGTGTGATAGGAAGTGGTTGTGATAGGAACCAGACATCCCAGGGGCCTTAATGTCTCTAAAAGCTCCCTCAGAAAATGATTAGACGCAATGGTTATGAACACCCCTCCTGATGCCTGAGATGTTGTTTTATTATAGATTTAGGATTTTTGAAGGTTTTGGCCATGAACCTTTTTAAAGAGGGACTTCCAGGGTGTTGTAAAGCAAAATAGTCCCTCCCCCAAAAAAGCTTTTTAGACTTAACACTATTGTACCATTAGGAAAAATTAGATACATTTCATCAAGATTATGAACAAACTTTATTCAAGAATTTTATTCAAGAATAAAATGCTTGACTAAAGTGTATACATATATATATATATATATATATATATATATATATAGTCATTTTGTTCTGAAACATGGTCACTGCTCCATTAGTACCCTCTTTACAAAGATGGTTCTTCAAGGATTCCTCAGTAAAGACAATGAAGATTGAACGTGAACACTCAAAGAACCCATTGAATGGTTCTTTGCATGGTGAAATGGTTCTTCATATTGATGGAGAAAGTGATGTATGTGGTTCTTTTGTTCATTTTGAAAATGATTCTCAATAGCCTAAATACAGTTCTACTATTGTTATGATGTCAAGCTTGTAACAATCTGTCAGCTTCAACATAAAGACTGGTTTGTAATTTGAATGGTTAAATATGCTGATGAACTACTGCTATTGCTACTTTAGCACGTTGAAAAGTATATACTTTTATAATTGAAGCTTTATAGAACATTTATCTCAGTAATTCCCCTTTGACTATTTCCGCTTCTGCAAACGTGGTGAGATCTTTGCTCTGTCTGGAGATTTGAATATGTGGCTTGTATTGCTGGGCTGTTTGAATGAGTATGTTTGGTTTGGAAATTTTTTGTGTGTATTTTTTCTAAAAGGAGTGTATACTTAAAATGGTAAAGGCATCCAAATGATGATTTCACATCTTAGAAAAGAAATTCGTCAGAACTGCATTAGAAAAATACGGGGTAAGTGTGTGGTTGTTCAAAAATATAACAAAATATGTGGCTTGCATTTGTGCATGATTATACAATGAAAATTAAACAGTTCATGAATTTGTTAAACTATCCTATGCTTTACGTAATATTCTAACATAGTAGTATGGTTTCTCTATATGGTTGGTATATTCAAATATTAGTTGTTTAAAAAAAAAATAACTGCATGTTCATGATACTAAGCCTACTTGCTAGCTAAGTTTGATTAATTTCCCTGATGTGGGTGAACATCCATTATGCCAGTGACAGAAAATGTTGCAGCAGTTATGCCAATGTTTTAGGCTTTATCAGACATACAAATGCTATGTAGATCAATCAGTTTTCATACTACATGTCAGAGCTCTTCTACATCCCTAGAGATAATCTGTATGCTGCGGTCTTAGGAGTTAGGAGTTAGGCTGTCTAAATGCATTTCCCCCAAAACTCAACAGCACAACAAATTAAACTGAGGATAAAATGCATTGGCTCCATCACTCCAGGGAACACATTCCCACTGCTCCACAGCCCAATGCCGAAGAGCTTCAATTTTGGTACAAAAAACACACAAATGCTATGGACCTCAAAAAATATTGTTTGTTAGCTTGATAAGCCAACATGAGTCCAACATGACTGGATGATTGATTGAGATGGTTGTGTCTGTATAATGTTATGTCTCTGTTGTCTTTCATCTACTATGCAGATGTTACTGGCAAATATAATTAAAGTGTTCATATCATGGAAACCTGATTTTAATACTGGACAATATTAAACATACTAAAACAACATATATAAACAAACATACTTAAACAAACTTTAACACAGTTAAAGTTTAAAGTTAAAGCATACCGTTCACTCCCCAGTCTTTGGGATGTCACACGAACTATAACAAACACATTTTTAAAATCCTACTCAAAAGTATAAGCTACAGAAATTCAGCCCTGCTCATCTGTGCTGAAGATATAAGTAGTGTTTCATCCAGGTCTACTTTTTGAATGAGGCACAATACAGTACAGCCAATCAGAAGCTCCTTTATGCTATATGCACAAAAGTACTAGGACACATACACTTTACACCTGCCCTAGGTTTTCTGACATCCCATTCTAAACCTTTCGCCATTAATATGGAGTTGGTCCCTTTGCAGCTATAAAAACTTCCACTCTTCTGGGAAGCTTTCTACAAGATTTTGGAGTGTGTCTGTGGAAATTGTACGAGATGTCTTGGTAGGCTGATGCATTAAGATTTCCCCTCATTGGAACTAAGTGTCCTAAGCCAACCCTTGAAAAACAATCCCATGGCATTATCTCTCATCCACCAAATTTTACAGTTGGCACAATGCAGTCAGGCAGGTAACGTTCTCCTGGCATTTATCAAACCCAGACTTGTCCATCAATCTGCCAGATAGACAAGCATGATTCGTCACTCCACAGAATGCATTTCCACTGCTCCAGTGGTGGTGTGCTTTACACCACTCCGCCTGATGCTTGGCACAGCTTTGGTGAAGTATTGATGCCAGAGGAGGTTTAGAAGTCTGCAGTTGTTGGTTCAGCAGAGCATTGGCAACTGTGCACCTCAGCACTCAGAGACCCCACTCTGTAACTTTACATGGTCTGACACTTTGTGTTGCTGTGGTTCCTACATGCTTCCACTTTTCAATAATACCACTCACAGCTGATCATGGAATATTTAGGAGAGAAGAAATTTCACAAACTGACTTGTTGGCAACCCGTTTTTTCACAAATGTTTGGAAAGGCAGACTGCAGGGCTAGATGCTTGATTTTATACACCAATGGCAATTAAACTGAATGAAACAGCTAAATCCAAAGATTAAAATGATATTTGTCCATATAGTGTCTCATTGTTAAAGAAACAAAAACAGCATGTTTAATTCTAAGGCATAAATAGAAGTTAGACGTAGTCTTGTAAAATACATTTCTGCTGTTTTTGGAACATGAAGCCACACAAATGTTGAAAGTGGACCTCAGAAAAAAACTAAAATAAATGAAAAATATATGATACAGGCTCTTTAAAGGGGAAGATTTGTAGAAAACCAAGTACTCAAGTGAAGTTAAAAGGCAAAGAGACCTCGGAATGGAAGTGCTGAGGTTTTGTGCTTTTTGCAGCACATGTGAATACTTGGCCTTAAAATCTGAAGTGGCCCCTTCAGCAGTGCTCATGCACACTCAAGCTGACTCAACAGAAAAAGCAGCCGCAACAACAAACTCCATCCTACCCCACTGGCCAGTCCTCTCCTTCCGTGTTTAATTTTAACTGGAGGAATGTGTTGCGACCACGAGAGCCTGGAAGTAATGGGAAAGGATTTCGCTGTTTGTAAAAGAAATGTCCTGCAGAAAAAGCAGTTCTCATGAATCACATGATGCTTTTGCCCATTTGATGACCCTTGGAAAATATTATTTTTCTTTGAAACTCGAGAAACATATCTAAAAGCAGTCCAGCTATGACTGCGGTATGAAAGACGCATCAGGGATGTAGCTGTCTCTTTATTGTGTTGTTACCTTACACTTGCAAATGAAAGATTTAGTGAAACCTCATCTGCCAGGCAACACTGGGTCCTCTAGCAAGTCTCTGAATGACGCCACTGCAGGAAGTTAAAGGCCAGAGCAGCTGGAGTCATGAAACTGCACTGTGTTTGTATACACACAATCAAATCAGTTGAGCATTTAAGTCCTAGAGTGCTGTTGAACACAGAAAAGTAATGTACGGTGCTGTGCAAAAGTCAGAGACCACCTTCATTTATTTTTAATTCCCACTTGAAAAGCCTAAAAATACAAGTTATTGATTTTTCATTAAACATTTCAGAGAAGATCAGATATAAGATAATCAATTTGCATGAGGGAGGAGAGAGTCAAAGGAAGAGTGAAAACACAAGAGTGTCTGAAACTAGAATTCAAAAAATGAATAAAAGACCCAGAGAACACAAGACTCCTAACAAGTGTGCAAGAGCTGGTAGACCACCAACAGTGTCACCATCAGATAAGCAGCATTTGAAGCTTTGATCTTTGAGAGAGAGGAGAACATCAAGCTCCACTCTTGCTTCACATCTGAAAGAATCCACAGATGTTTCTGTTCATCCTTCAACTGTGAGAAGACAACTCAACACTATGAGTCTGAAAGGATGTGTAGCTGTCAAGAAGAAGTTACTGAGAAACGACAAAAGATTTAATTCCAAAATACATTACAAAACACTTTCAAGTAACTTTGTTATGATCTGTGTTGTTGAGTGTGTTTTACACATATAAGACATCTCAGTGCTGTATTATAATTAATACTACTCTTATTCAAACAAAAAAAGCACTTTTTATTATACAATAGTTCACAATCTTCAAGTAAGAAGTTTATATATATAAAACAAAGCTGCTGATGTTCTCAGAACAATTAACTGACCACCCCAGAGTCCAGGCATAACATCACTGAATGTGCTTGAGATTACTTGGATTGTGAGAAGCTGAAAAAGTAACCAAAAAAGTAAGTGAACTTTGGAGGTGTGGGAAAAAATCCCTGCAGATTTCTTTAAAGAAATGCAAAAAGCAAGCCTCCTGAAAAGAATGGAAGCTGTAATAAAGGTAAAGAGTGGACATACTGAGTGCTGAAAAAAAGATGTTACATTTAGTTATTGAGTCTTCTGTGTAATATCTGCTTTTTCCTCACGCTGAGAAATGAATGACTTGTGGTTAGTGGCCCTTTGACTGAAAATTAAATTTAAAGTTGGTCTCTGATCACCTGACCTCTAAGCGAAACAGTTCAACTTTTGCAGATATGGAATCAAATGAACAAACGTACATGAGAGTTCCTGTTGTGAGTTGTCACAATGTGTGTTCCCCGTTTATTTCTATGGAACACTGTGAATGGAACAAGCTCAGATATATGAGAAAGTCTTACTTTGTCCAGATTACGTAAGAGAATAGATGGATTAGGGGGAAATAATAGAGGGCAGACTGTACTAGTGTAGTCTTTTGATAATACCATTGTAATTGAACACGGTGATTTTAGATCAAGAGCTGGATTAGTCCTCAGTGTTCTGTCATAACACAGATATGTGCAGATTTCAGCTATTAACTATAACTGAGTTCCTCGGTGCTTTGAGCAGTAGCATTAGTCTGCATAAGCTTTCTTGCGTACAGTTTTTGTTTTGTTTTCATATATTGAAATATTATGTCTGCAATAGACATACTAAGTGGGTTAAAGAGGTTAGATCATGTGGAACATTATACTCAAGATTAATGGCTATCTACAATAAGCAATGATGTGGCATGTACAGGGTTAAATTTCCATTAAGAGATCTCTGGAACTTTCATCATCTAGCTTTTCAAGTCCTGTAAGAAAAGCTTGTAATTGCTGCTCTCTTGGACTTCCCTAGAGTCGGAGTGCTACTGAAAAGCATGCTGTAACTGTACCTGGAGCATTGACCGGCTCCTCTCCTACTGCGTTAAATGTAAGAGGTGTGAAAAGTGCTATTGATCACAAAGCTTATTAACAATGCAAAGGGCCACAGTGAGATGGTCAAGTTTGCAGTCCACAGCAAGGGAAACAACTGAAGATCTGTAGGTTCTCTTCGACTTACTTACACAGTCAATTTGTTAAAGAAACCTTTGAAGGTGTTTACTGGACATTTCCTCTAGTTTTTCAATTGCTTCTGCATATTTCAGTGAAAGGCAGTAGTGTAGATTTTAGTCGGGGGGCACGGGGACTTTTTGAAATGATGCAAGTTCATTTTGGTTGTCAAAAAAGTGCACAGTAGTTCTGAGCTGCAAAAGAGCTGTCATATTTCAATTATCCTCTAGCAGTCGATTACAGTTTAAAACTTCAACTCAAAGTAGATAGAAATTCTGTACTGCCATTATTTGTTAACTTGCTACAACAGTTATAAATATACTGACATTTAAAGCACGAGATATCAATATAATAATCGTAGTTGTAGGCGTATAGTTTTATGTTTGAATTGCTGTATGTAGGTTTTAGCCTCCTAATGTTGACCCCCCACTTTATTTACTATCCAAAACCACCAGTGAACACGTCATCTGAGTTTTATGTGATGTTGATAATGGAAAAATAGCATTAACCGGACCCTTCTGCCATGAATTAATATAAAATATATATTTTTATTTAGGCCCTGTGATGGAGTGGCGACCTGTCCAGGGTGTATCCTGTCTTCTGCCCAATGACCGCTGGGATAGGCTCCAGCAACCCCCCACGACCATGAGGGAGAAGCGGCTTAGAAAATGTGTGTATGTGGGTGTGTGTGTGAGTGTGTGGGTGTGTGTGTGTGTGTGTGTGTGTGTGTGTGTGTGTGTGTGTGTGTGTGTTTGTGTGTGTGTGTATTTTTATTTAGGCCAAACCTTTCTCAAAACAACGTGTCAGGCACAAAGCAGCGTATTTGTAACCATATTATGTAATAATTTTCTGCAATGTAGCTTTTAAAGGCATTCAATTTGTCAGACATCTGGTTCCCATCACCACCTCCGTGACAATCCTGACACCATAAGTTTCTCTAGAATGGAACATTTCACACAACCCACTCTGAATGCCTTTGTTCATGTCTTAACCATTTAATTATGCAGCAAAGTTTCCTTTGTGCTGCAAAACAAGTTATGATCCCATTTGCATGCATCATAAGTCTTACCAACTTTTAGTTCCTCTCTGCTGGATCACGAAAAAAGATGCAAAAATTTTTAACAAAAATTGCATGTATAACTCTGCGGACAAGAAGGTCAACCTTTGCGTAAACACTGCCACTATATTTGGTTAAGTGAGATGCACCTGGTCCTGGTAATGCTAGCCATGAAACTCTACCCTGTACACCCATCAATTATGGAGTGAGCCAAGAACAGGACCGTTCAGTGACACTCTCTTCTGTAAGAACCATCTTCCTAAATATCCCTGGCAGCGTTCAAGCGCAACACTGATATGACAGTGGTTTCTCCTTCCGCTTGAATGAGTGAGTCCTTTTATTGTTTCTGGGCCACAAATTGAGAGAACGTTGGAATGCCAAAATCATCCTACAGCACGTCTCTTCGGCTGGGAACACAAAGGTCAGCTTGTCTTGTCTTAGCTGAGGGGCACTCCATCATACAGTGAATTATAAGGACGTTTTCCGCTGACTGATGGTCCTTACTGGGTGGTCACAAACTGTGTGGCTTCTTTAAATGGGTAACCGTACCGAAAGCTCGCCCTCCAAAAACCTCAGCAATTCACAACAGCCTTTGGGTGTGGGTTCTAAATTTGAGCGTTCGTTTATAAGAACTTGACCTTCATTGTTGGTTATTATATCCCAGAGTGTTTTGTCTTTTGGCATTAAAGGCCAGGTGCTAATCAGAGGTTCCTCTGAGATCTGAGTGCCCCTCATCAATTATTAAAACACCTTTTATTGGTTTGCTCATTATTCATAAGGCTTAAAAAGGCTGTGTCCTCTCTCTCAACCTGTAGTCAAGGCCTAGCTCACACAGCATGCTAATCAAAGTAATGCAGACTTTTATCTGGCCCCTGAAGAGTGATCCCTTCCCCTCTTTGCAAATGCATGATGCCATCTTCTGCCATTCAAGCAAACGCTTCATGCTCTTGGTGTCTGTTTCATGTCTTGTTTCATTCTCTAAATTGTACAAAAAAATTGCATATGTCTAAGTTAACTGACAGTTTATTTTGGTTGCTATCTTAGTTATACTCTAGCATTTACAGTCATTGATTCCTACTGATCCTTCAGAATACTAAAATATACATACTGTAGATGAAGCAATAGGCTGTTTAAAAATATAACAATTACATTGGAAGTAATAATCACAATTCCGAACAGATAAAAGAGTGATGTCTATAGGCATGATTTGTGTACAAGCACAGGCACAGTGAAAATGTTCTTGAATGTGACCGCAAGATGCACCCACAATGCCCCTTAATTTAGCGTTAGGTTTACTAACTGCAGCTTATTATACATACTGTGTAGCTCTGCCTACCAACTGCCCACACGTGAGGTACAGGGTTTAAAAGAGGCTGTGGAGCCATCACTAGACTCAGTACAAAACAGAAAATGATAAGTTAAGGGGGCAGTCGTAGGCTAGAGGTTAGGGAACTGACCCTGTAACATGATGGTTGCCGGTTCGATGCCCTGTGCCAACAGCACATGACTGAGGTGTCCTTGAGCCAGACACCTAACCCCCAATTGCTCCCCGGGTGCCATGGATAGGGCTGCCCACTGCTCCGGGCAAGTGTGCTCACCGCCCCCTAGTGTGTGTGTATTCACCCGTGTGTGTATTCACCCGTGTGTGTATTCACCCGTGTGTAGTGTGGTGTTTCACTTCACGGATGGGTTAAATGCAGAGGTGGAATTTCCCCAATTGTGGGATTAAAAAAGTATCACTTAACTTTAACTTACGTGATGAAGTGCCAGCAGTTAAGTTAATAAATGTGTTAATTATCGTGTTAAGTTAATAAAAGAGTTAATAAATAAATAAGTTCATTCCCTCCACAACTTTCACAGGGGAGTAATTTTACTCCAGCTAAGAAAGCTGTGAAACGATTACACAGACTCTGTGCACATTACAGCTGCTTCATGGCATATAGCCCAAGTTCATGAGGACACTTTGGTATCTGTAAAAAAATGCACGTCTCGGCACTTATTTCAATTATCGTAATATGTTAATGCACAACAGCTACCAACGCATGGTAACATGCAAAAAATAGACATACTCTGGCGCACTCATGCATCAGCCAATAGGAGATGGTGTGGGATGGGGCTTCAGTCAGTCATGCTGATTTTTTTCCCCAAATCATCTGGACTGTCAAATCCAACTCTAAGGGCTCAGTCCGACAGCAGCCAGTTTCATAGTCTTTTTGGCTTCATTTTGTGAAAAAGAACAGCAAGTTTTCAGACAGAAGCTTTTACACTTGTATGAGTTTCCTGCTCGCATCGATCTCCACCCACAACAAACCACTCAAATTGGATAGTAAATAAAATGTTGTAGATGTTGTGACACCTGGTTCTTATCACCACCACTGTAAAGAAAGCTAAGTCAGTTATTGTACAGTGACACATTTCACTTCAATGACTTTATTATTCAGAAATTTTAAACATTTTTGGAATTGTCCTTCAATTTGTTTATTAGGTTATTAGTTTATTAGCTTATTAGGTGATTAGAGAGTGATGTATGATATGAAGTACAGTGAAGGAGTATGGCTGTCCATTTGTTGTGCTTTTGTCAGCCTGACTCTATTGCCTATTGAATTACCTCTGAGTTTACTATTGAATGACATTGCAAAACCACATAATGCTGTGATGTACATAGTGTGTGGAGTTCTTACTGGAAGCCTTACTGGATTCCTGCCTGGAGCGTAACTTATTAGAGCGCATTGTGTCAGTGTTGTGTAATAAGGCCCTATATATAGGCTTATATTACACTGAGATTATAGAACAAAGCTCATGCTGCCACAGCAGTTCAGGGCAGGACAGTGTGATATTGACTGGATTGACTGGATCAGTCGCATTGCATCTCTGCAGTTTGAGGTTTGCATGGCTGTGCTTCCCTTTCACAAGTTGATTTGCATTTGTTTTCCATCTAGAGGATGGTGCACCGAGGTGGTCACTGGAAATGGCCAGTAGCTACATTAGGTTGGATAACACAATCAAAGCTTTTGAGATCAATAAAGTACTCTCTCTCTCCCTCTGTGCCATTACTAGGCAGGCAGGCAACGGCTCACTGGGCAATGTCATAATGACATTTAGGAAACATCTGAGACAGGAAAAAAAAATGGAGTGCTCTGGGTGAGACTTGTTTTGATGCATTGTTTTTAAGCCTGAGTTTGGATTACCATGGTTTCCGCCTAAAGGGCTACAGATAAGACGATGAATGGAAATGTTTCCGAAACCATCTGTAAACAATACAGCATATTCTGCATTCTGTTCTTTCTCAAAGTATTTGAAGACTTTACAAACACCAGTGAGATTCTTTTGACTCCTGAGGATTCTAACTGTAAAGCATTAAAAATGCATCAGCATCGACTACACACCAGTGGAAATAAAGTGATGTGGCCTGACTGGCAAATACAAATGTTTGCCTGATCCTTTAGGATGGGCAGCCCTGTGTGTGGATAGAGGTATCTTGATGGTAATGTTCTTCTTCTTTTTCATCTTCTTCTTTCGGCTGCTCCCTTTAGGGGTCGCCACAGCGGATCATCTGCCTCCATCTTGCCCTATCCATTGCCTCCTCTACTTTCACACCAACCATCTCCATGTCCACCTTCACTACATATCTTATAGGTATGTTGATGGTAATGATTTCTCTAATATTACCAATGCACCTAAAATCAATTTGTTATCAAACAATTTTCCATCTGAATTCAGGAAAGCTACTTTAAATTAGCCTGTAGCAGTGGAAAAAATAAATATCTGGCAGCTGCATCTCACAAAATAAAAAAATCAAATACGTTTTAAAGTGTTTGTTGTGAACTAGTGATGTCTTGATCTGATGAATCAGGACTGGAGGCAGTTCAGGCATATTTAAACTGATCAAGTATTGGATATGTATTAAGGCTGATCTAGTTTAAATCCTTTGTTGCGTTTATTTCTGCGTTGTATTTGGTTGAAGAGGTGCCATAAACAGGCATGCATAACCTGTGGCACATTTTCAGAAGGTAACAAGCGGTCTAAATGTCTGCAGTGTGAAACTTTGTAAAAGGGGATAAAGTAATCAGTAGTGCAAGCTGTAGAATAAATGTGTGAGGTTACAGCAAGCATGTAGAAAACACAATGGCAAACCATGGCTATTAGAGCTAGGTTTTCAGTTCAAAGGGGTTTTTTTGGCTATTTTGTATGTTTTTACTCACAAAATTGGTCCCACCCATTGTAAATCGAAACGAGTGGCTGGTTCCACTATCAGGTCCTAATTATGTTAGTGATTAATCTGATATGTTAGGCCTTCAGATCAGCTCCTGAAGTCCAAATCAATGGAAGAGCAGGCTTGGAAAAAAATACTGATTGGATCATTTTCTATTGGGCATTTAACTCCTGTTATTGGTGATGGAAATACAAAAACATTGCAGTAACTTTCCTTTTTATTCTGTAGAAACTTTTGTTACAAACCCTAAAATACTGTATACTGTGTGACTGTATGTTATCTGTGTAAATGCAAATATCTAATCAAATTTGGTATTGGCAGATACTCTATATTAAATGACCCAGATCAGAATTGATAGGACATCCCTGTACATATTAGGACATCCCTGGTTTGAGTAAGAAGGCCCATGGAAAACTTAAAACATGTAAAATATATGGTGCCCAATCTTGGTTCTGGAGATCTACCACCCTGCACAGTTAGCTCCAACCCTAATCTAACACACTTGATTCAGGTAAGGAAGGCCTTCTGGGGTCTTAAGTTAATAGAATCAGGTGTGTTGGATCTCTTGGAACTCTTCAGGGTGGTAGATATCTGGGACCAGGAATCAGCACCCCTGCAGTAAATCATTTATGGTATATTCTAGTGGGTTAAGTTAAACAGACTGTAAATCATGTTGGACATGTTCCACTGGGCTAAAATAAAGTGTTGCTAAATGAAAGGCTGTGAAACACCCAGATTCTGTGGTCTCAAAAAGCAAATCATTACTCTCTCATGGTACATAATGCATCAAAAAAGCAGCTGCGATCACCGCTTTGTTCTTCTGGAGATGTGGAAGTTGCACTGCTTGTATGTGTGTCAGGGCGCCAGCTGTCTCTGTACAATCTCGCTGATTCTGTGAGTAGCACTGATTGCAGCGTGCCCACATGTAGCAGTGTAATACAGAGCAGTGATTACTGTACCCCACCAACTGTAAGCTGCGATCCCAGCTCAGCGTTAATTACATCCCAGCCATGATCAGCCCATCCTCCTCCACTGAGCACCAGCTTCAGCTCCCATTAGTTCAGCCTGGATGTGCCTGCAAGACAGCTGTGGACTAAAACAGTTCAGGATTAGCCATATTTCTGATGTTCCTATCAAAACTATAAGCTCCATTTGGATTCATAACAAAAAGCAAAATCTGATTCAGTCACGCAAACTTACAAAGAGTTTATTAGTCTACAACTGTTACACACACAGGCATTTCTGAGCAGGTGTTTTGTGCTGGTGCTGCTTAAGCAGTTTTAACATTTCTTCACCTGTTACCATCCTGGTCAGACGTCTCCACCTTCTGACATATTTACTGATTTAGAGACAATTTCAGTCAGTAGACCTCATCTTCCTGAACTGTAGCATATATTAGCAGAACAGGCGTCACCGTGGTGTAACTACTGACAGTCAGTGGGGTCAGTCAACGCAACGCACAACATGTTTTGGTGCTACATGGAACCATTTATGAAAAGCAGCAGTTGTGAAATTAGGGGGCCACAGAAAAATCTCAGAGGTTGGTAACTATACTTAGTAAGTTTACATTTTTTCAGTTTATTAAATCTGCTTCAGTTATACTAAAATGGCACTTGTTTAAAAACGGTGGCTGATATTGAATGTGTAAAATGAAGTGTGTTCCAAAAACGTCAAAAAGAAGAACCATTTATCGTTCAGAGAACCATAGGTTCATTCAAATGGTTCTCTGAGTGTTCTCAGCCTACATATAGCCATTACTTTCACAAAAGAGGTGTATAGTAACTTAATAACATAATTCAACAATTTTCATATATGCATGTTCCATAAACAAGCCTAGAGGCTTTTTGTCTCCCTTTTATTCGTGATGATTTTTTAACTTGAAAAAACATGTATATATTAAATGTAATATATATATATATATATATATATATATATATATATATATATATATATATATATATATACATACATATACATATATATATCATTGCTGTCCAATGACAGGGCATGTTCCCTAACCGCCAAACCACAACTGTGCGGGTTACAATACTGTGGAAAATAATAATAATATGAAATATTGAAACTGAGAAATTTTTATTCGCCCATTTTGAATTTGATGCCCGCAACATGCTTGACAAGGGCAAGAAAAAACAAATTAAATTATCTGGCAACAGGTCAGTAACATGATTGTGTATAAATAAAGCAATAATGGCTTTCAAAAGTAAAGATGACTTTCACTTTGTGAAAGCCTGCACGATCAAATAGTGCAACAATTCAGGAGTAACATTTCGTAACATTTCTTTCTAAACAGCAAAGCATCATTTACAGTATATAATGCCATTAATCAGAGAATCCTGAGAAAACTTTGTAAACAAGGGAAAGGGCTATACTAGCTGACGGTGATCTTTGGGCCCACAGGCACAGACACTATTCAATAGTGCAGAGGTCACTAATAGGTCGACTGCTGTCCGAATCCGGACCCAGATGCTGCCCTATGCGGACCTGGACCTATAACCGATAACTAGAGGATTATTTCATTTCAACCGGGTGGTCCTAGCACTTACGGTATGGCTTTAGCGGCCCAGGAAACTCACAGGCCAATCGCATGCATTGTAAAAATCACACATGATGATACTCAGCCAATCAGATCTGTGTATTACAATAAGCAGTGAGACCAGAGTGGGTGGCACACACACAAGGGAAGGATGAGGCGAGACATAGCAGTTGGAGAAGAAAGTGAGCCAGATCATTTTACATGGTGTGCTCTAAAAAGACAAAACTGGCGATAAATATTGTTGAAATTTTACTGAATTGTACTTTATTTGACTACATAAGATGTTAACATAACTACTGCTTCAGTAAACAGTACATGGCACTGAATCATGATGCAAGTTAGACATTAGGATGTTCCGGAACTTTGCTTGAGAAAACTTTATTTGACTGGACCTTATTGAATTTGTATGCTAGTGTTACACCGCACCTCTCTGGAAGGAAATCATAAATCATGAATAGGGTGTTAGGAAGTCAAGATTAGACCAGAAGAACTACAGTATAAATTTAGGCTTGGGAGATCTCCCCTTCTTTACAGTATGTATTTTACATATTATGTTTTACATATTATGTTTTGCATTGTATTTTTTACAATAGTTTTTACAGTCACATCTCAAATCTCATTTAAAACAGTAAAGCACCTTGTCTCTAATGGAATTGGATTTGTTCATTAGACTTTTTTGTTATTGCTATCACAGAAAAACTTTGAACCTGCATTTTTTTGCCGTTTTGTAATAATTTGAAAATACTAGCTGTTGTTTACGCTGTGTTACTTTACTGTAAAGTTACTCATTTGGACCCATGAGGTTTTGATCCAACAGCAACATTATATATGTACACTCTTAAAAGAGATGGTTATTCAAGGGTTCTTAAGGAAAGAAAAGGGCTCTATCTGGAACCATGCAAACTCATGATTAAAGGTTTGTTTGTGTCATGAAAGGGTTCTTCAGACTGATAGAGCATCTGTTGTATGTGGTTCTACATAGAACCTTTTTGAAAAGGGTTCTATACAGCAGCAAAAAAGGTTCTGCATCAATCTAAAAAATGCTTTATTGATGCAAAGAATCCTTTGATCGTGCAAAGAGTTCTTTGAGAGTTCATGGTTCTAAATAGAACAATTTTCTTTACTAAAGAGGTACTTAAAGTTTCCTGAGTAACATAATCACACTGCACATAACACATATACATATAACAAACTTTATTTCATAGTAGTTACTGAATAGCAGGTCCTAAGTTTAATAACAGAATACTAAGACGAGGCTTAATGTTTTTCCTGCTTTAAGTTTGGGATGCCCTGCCGACATTTTGAGAAGGCGAATGAATGACTTCAGGACCCATTCCTAGCAATACCCCATTACTATTCAGCATGCTGCATTCCTGCTCTGACTCACTGTTGCCCAGAAAAACAGGGCAGTTAAGCTAAATCAAATTCTCAGAGAGGCTGTTAATGGCTAGTTTAATGGGCCCCAAGTCAACTGAGCAGGTCAGCAATTATTGTGGCATCTTAGTCCCCAGAGCAATCTACGCAGAAGCTCTGGGAGATTTGGCTTTCGATTTCATTTTAAAGCTCAGTTCCCAACAAAACCTCCCAATCGCCACATCAAGAGCCATTTACAGGGGTCACACACAACATTAACCCCAAGAGGCAACAAACAGGGAGCCCACTGATTTCATAAAGTCTGTTTTTGTTGCGTCACAAGTGCGCTAACTGATTCCATTGTGGCATCGGATTGTCATGAGTAAAACAAATTCTTTGTCTATTTTATTACTCTCATCTTTTTCTGCAATTCGGCACATTGTTACTTTACAATATATTTATAAAGGCTGTAACTGATATACCACCTTTTAAACAAAAGTTAAAGTTATTACATTATGAAGAATGAGCTGCCCCTTTACCGATTTCTTTAACTCATCATCAGTGTTACATGAGTCATAAGCAATTCAATCCATGTCATGTGTGATGATGTGGTCATGTGAAAGCATGTAAATACCAGCCTGATTCAGCATAAAAATCACGAGTCTGCATGTTGTCACTTTTGCCACAAAACTTTGTATCTCCAAAATGCTATATTAAGCAGAGAAGTAAAAACTTTCTTAACTTTGAATGGAAGTTAAGCTGCACTATACAGCTTTTTTGGCTAAAATTAAGAAATACTATAACTTAATCAGTAGAATCTATGCTGTGTGTCCACTACTGTATAGTCTGAAATCATATAAAAGTCAGAGATGTTGGGTCAGATTTTATGGAAGTTTTTTGGACCATAGTTGTCTGCCTTTACACATTAACATCACACAGACAGACTCAAACAGAAGGTCCAGCTCAATGTTTAGGTCTCAAATGCAAAATCAATTTAATACTGACCAGTGGTATTTTGGTTTTAAATGGGGTCAAAATGGGGTCATAGATTCTGTTCAGGGACCCAATAAATCCTTCAAGTTCAAAGCAGTCTATAATTGTCTTATAATATCTCTAAATACAATTGCTATAAAGAGAACATGTTATGAAGCATCAGCCACACTACTGATATACAGTATACGGCCAAAAGTATGATGACACCCCTCCTAATTATTGTTTTTGCCACACCCAGTACTAACAGGTGCATAAAATTAAGCACAGTCATGCAATCTCAATAGACAAGCATTGACAGTAAGATCGCACTGTGAACATATCGACTCAAGTTCTTCATGAAGCGACTGCACATGGCTAAGATCACTGTGCTTAGTGCCAAGCATAAAGCACGTGGCCATAATGACCTCTGGAGCAGTGGTAACATGTTCTTTGGAGTCGTGCTTCATTTGCTGCCAGTCCGATGGATGAATCTGGGTTTTGCTGATTCTAGGAGAATGCTACCTACTGGAATACTGTAAAGTGGTGAAAAAGGAATAATGGTCTGGGGCTGTTTTTCAGGGATTGGGCTTAGCCCTTTAGGTCCAACAAAGGTCATTTTAACACCACATAGACATCACATAGACATGATTTAGACAATGATATGCTTCCAACTTTGTGGCAACAGTTTGGAGAAGGCCCTTTCCTGTTCCAGCACAACTGTGCAAGGTCCAGAAAGACAGGGTTTCATGAGTTTGATGAGGAGGAACTTCAGTGGCCTGCACAGAGCCACACACCATCTGTCCTACTCAAGTGGCTTTCTCTCTCACTATTTCTGCACTTTCTTTTCCCTGAGCCCAACCCCACTAAACAATTTTGGAATGAAGTGTAACATCAAATGTGTCTTTTTCTCCAACATTAGTGCCTGGCCTCACAAATGCTTTTTGACTGAATGGGCACAAATTCCCATAGACACTCTCCAATCTCCAACATCTTGTGGAAAGCCTTCTTAAAAGAGTGGAGGCTGTTACAGCCATAAAAGAGGGGGGTCTCTGTATAAGTCTCCACATCCACAAATATTATATAGTGTAGCTTTATTAGAATTATAAAAAAAAAAAATGTGGTTTTGTTTCTGAAAGCAACAACTTTATACACCTATGGAAAAATACACAAGCCATTGCAAAATTATTGTCAACTGTTGACAGTTTTTCATTATTGCATTATGAACACAGACTACTAACATTGAAACGCTGAACATCCACAAAGCATAGACGTTGAGTGGCAGTTGAGGATTCATAGTGCATTATCTGGTGTCTCTTGTGCCTAATAAATGGGTGGGTAAAAGGTCTGCATACAAAAAACCACACAGATTTCAGAGTCAATGCACTGCTGTCTACAGAAGTGAAGACAGAAGGCAGTCCGACCATCGTCTCCTGTGGGACTGCATGTACAGACGGCTCATTGATCGGGCACGTCCCTTCCAAAGCCCCTGAATGGAACGAGACAAACTCAAGTCTGTTTGAGTAAGAAGTGCAATATTGGCCATAGAGTGTGAGCTAATGCTTCTGCAACTTCAGAGGGTGCCACATATCCTGTTAATATCAAAGCCTTTGAGTAAAGGAGTAATGATCACTAATGCACTTTTTGACTAAATTCTCTCTCTCTTCCATAGGTTGATAAAAGATGTTTAGCACACAGTGAACACAATGTTTAATCTTTGCTGTTATTTTTGGGAAACAGCAAAAAAATTGCAACACAACTTTTGAAGTTAACCACAATGATGTATTCTCATATGGAGTCTATGCTATGGCAATTTCTACAAAAGAAAAAGGTTATATTGGTTGTTATTGTAAGAAACAGCAGCTACTGACTAACAGACTATGATTGCTCACCTGCATTAGCCATGTGCTTTAACAGAGTCATGATTAAGGTCAGATTTAGAGGCAGCAAACCAAATCAGCAAACCAAATGCATCAACCTTTCAGAAAAGTAGTAAAAGCTGGTTTAATAGTTACAAATTATCATGCGTAAGTAATTAGTACTAAAAGATTATTCAAAGTGAAACAATAACTATATACATACACACACACGGCCTTTGCCCTTCATTTCAGAAGAAGCTACTGTCACAAACCTTTTCTCGTTTTCAGCCAAAAGCTGCTGTCCATTTCTAGGTCATTATTCAAATTTAAGCAAATCTGCAAACTTGGGAACACAGGAATTCCACAAGATTGCTCTCAGATCAGAGTGGTCTAATGTGAAATCTGTTCTAGAGAAAGTCAGAACTGTTCACTGTGGTGTCGACAGGAACCAAACGTCTGAAGAGTTTACTGCTTCTAAAGGGTGCATCACAGAAAGCATTTTAAATTCATTCATGGGGTAGAGGGAAATGCAGGGTATTGTAAGGTAAAATAGCCTGGAAGAAAAATATTTTTTACAGTTTTTTCATTATCATTATTACATAAATAAACTCTGAACATGTGTAGGTTTCCTGACCAATTGGAGAGTAAATAAAATGCCATTACTTGATTTGTAGACATCTTATCACCATCACTGTAAAGATATTTGAGTTGGTAATTTTCTCAATAAAGAATCATTTCACATCAAACCATGCTGAATGACTTTATTTACATCTAAACCATTAAATTATGCAATTAAAAAATGGTGGAATTCCCCTTTAAGGTCTTTTGTCACAAAAAAAAGATGTTTTTTTGTCCTATTTCTTCTATTGAAGCTCATGTTGAGGTAACTCATTAGAGGCTTTTGTACAAACGTGTGGAGTCCATGCCAGCACAAGCGCACAGTGTCAGTAAAGCAAAAGGGGAACATACAGTCAAACAGTAAAAAAAAAAAAAAGTAAAATTTGACTGGCTGTACATTTCAATCATCAAAAGATTCAGGAAATCCAGAGAAATATTATGTGCACATTACCCAAGGCAGAAAACCACAACTTAATGCCCATGACCTTTTATCTCTCAAATGAGACTGCATTTAAAACTGGCACGATTCTGTGATGGATTTCACCCCATGGGCTCGGCAATACTTTGACAAACTGCTGTCAGTGAATGCCAACTGAAATTGTTATGCTGGTAATATACTTTGTAATGAAATACTTTTGTATTGTATAATGAAGTAGTGAAAAATAGAAGCATTTTCACTAGTGAATCCCACTGTATGTTCAATTAAAACAATTTTTTTTCAAACATATTTTGTTTTCTCGACAGACTTAAAGGGGAATTGATGTACTCCCAAACCTATTTTTCATAGGGCAGAGTAACTTAATACAATTTGGAGAGAATGACTTCCTTGTCTGGGTTGAAACTTGGCCTCAACAACAACAATCCAGACCCTTTTAAGGAATGAGTTCAGTCTTTATCTTACTCTGCTGCCATCTAGTGCTCACAAACCCCTATCAAAACCTTGTATGTGCATGTCCATTCGTGTTCAGCACTGCTTCCTGGGAATTGCTGAATTAGTGCACTTACACTCTGTGTGAAATCCAACAGCATAAGCCACAGTAAGCTACACTGCATGTCCAAAATAATATATACAGCTGTATAGAAAAGCATTGCCAATAGAAAGGGACGCTGTATAGCAACAGCAGGTGAGCCTAAAGTCACCATGCCCAATGCCAAGCTTCAGTTATAGGGGAATGAAGCCCCCAGCATTGGGCTGTGAAGTAGTGGAACTGTTGTCTGTGGAGCTCCATCCAATACCTTTGGGATGAGCTGGAGTGGAGTTTATGATCCAGACTTGTCATTCAACCTGATTATTAAATTATGATCAATAGCATCTTTATTAGAGAAATAAAAATGCATTTTCCATTACACGTCAGCTGTTACACTTTTTAAAAACTTTTTATAACCACAAATGTTACAAATGAGAGACTGAATGAAGCTCTTCATATGCAGTTTTACATTTTTTTACTTAAGTACAATAATTCAAATAGATGTTTTAATGTTTATCACTTTTAATAGAGTAATTACAATGTTGTCAGAATGTTATTACATCGTTTCTTCTTCCTCCACCGCTAATATCCATTATATGAGCTCAGATGGGTTTTAAAGCACTCACCTGAGAAATCAGTGATGGCTACACATGTAACAGTGTTAACTGTACACAGCAGCTCATGAACATGTAAAAACAGAGATGCCATATTGCAGATAAACATACAGTGCAGTAAGTAGAGACCCTCTGATATTAGTAATAGCCCTTTTAGTGCAAAGTAATAGTGCAAAACAGCCCTTTTTTCAAAGGCTCAGATATAAAGTTGGTCAAGGATAACATTAATTCCTGAGATTAGTACATTTTTGTGAATAAATGGGCATCATGCTAGTTTCCCTGGTGACGCCAGTACTTCTGTGACTTGAGTTGTCCTCCTATTTTCGGATCTCTCACGCCAACGCTTGGAAGCATGTGGGCTGCAGCCATAACCATGAGGAGAAGCGTTAAGAGTGTGACACACAGCAGGGGTGACAAAGTGATGCATCACTCTTTGAGCTGCACTTGGATTGCAGCTGAAACACGGTCAGTTTGGCCTTTTTCGGGTAGCAGCGCAGCTATTTTAAATACAAGCCCTGTCACTTTCACTAAGGCAGCCAAAGGCAAATGATATACCTCAGCAGTGGAAGATCAACAACACCTCCAACATCCTTTTAGTCTATAGCTAAATGTAGCTAACTTGGCCTGACTGAACCAAAGTGTCTTAAATATAGCGAGCAGGCCTGGTAAGTAGAGGGGATTTAGGGGACAAATAGAACTGTTCATCACTAAACACAAGGCAGTTTAACCACTGTTAGGTTTCTGGATACTAATGTGTGACGGTGGTACCCATCAAATTCCATTCCATAGTGAAACTGCATCAGATCCATCCGTCTTTGTGGAGCACAAGCCTTCTGACGCAGAGACTAACGTTCTTTAGTCAAACCCACGAGCCGAGCACTCTCCTCCCACAGTCTCCGAGCCACTTCATCATCTTTACCCTCTGGAGACGGCTGCCTCTCAACACAGTCACTGTACAAACCAAAATTTGATTCACATTACATTGTTATTTAAATGTATTAACATAGGTTAGATGTAAATGTACATAGTTAATTACATTTACATATTGAATTACACTAGGACTGTCACAGTCATCACATTTTAGCTGACAATTAATTGCCACATAAATAACTGTAATGAATAATTGATCATTTTTTAATTCAGGTATTAAAGTACGAGCCAAAAGTGCCCAAATTAGCTGATTAGCTTTCAGATATTGCTTTCTAGCTTTCAATTCTTAATAGCTCCCAGCTGATGACAGACACAGCCCCAGCTCAAATAAACAAATACTACTCAGTGCTGCCCTCTAAACGTGTTACAGCACCAGTCAGAAGTAAGGCTATCTTGTCCCATATCAAGATCAATACTGATACAATGTCTTTAATCAGTTCCTGAATAATACTTTCTTTTAATTTACAAGCCAAAAGTGAGCATGGCTTTATCAACAAATTAAAAAGGTGCTGGATGTGTGTATATTTATGGACCACAGCAGACTGCAGACTAATCAAGAAGCGTAATAATAACATGTATGCAAAATTAAATTCAGACAGCCAATCAGTAGTCTAGATAGCCCTTGCCTTATGTTAACATTTCATGGTGAGTAGCCCAACAAAAATAGTCCAAAATCACTTGGAAAAACATCTTGTTATATGAACTTCCATTACAGGTTAAGGATATTTTTAACAATTCCTCTATTTTGGAGATACATAGAATACAAGACACAATAAGATGCATCTCATATACAACTACTGTTACTGTTAAATAACTGAGATCACTTCAAACCATTGCAATAAGGCAATTCTAATTGTGACAGCCCTTGCATTTACATTTAATTTACATTCTGTACCAACAGGTTTAAATCTGTTTGAGCCTGTTTAAATCAATTTGGTTTACATTGATTTGGCAATAATGTAATTCTCTTTGTAATTGTTTTTCTTTGTGTAAAACAAGACTACATACAATATCCTAACACAAATCATTTTTATTTCACCCCTTGTATCAGTGAGTTACGAAATGAGAAATAAGTAACATGAAATTACAACAAACTTTTGTTATGTGATAGTTGCAACTTGATTAATAATAGACGGTTAACAACTGCAACTTGGCTAATAATACTAGACTAACTGCTAGCAATGGATGTGACTAATGCTACTAAACCTACCTGAAGTAGCAGCCAGACTTGCTCTCTAGGCCCTCAGTCACAGCACAGTAGATGGTTGTCTGTGCGCCCTGCCAGGGTGTTTTCATCAGCAGGATGCAAGGGAGAGAGAGTACAGTCTTCAGCAGCGGGTGCCAAGACTCCACATGGCGGCCCAGCTCTGTGCGGATCACTCCAGGGTGCAGGCTATAAGACGTCACCCCAGTACCTTTGGAATCCACCATGGAGCAAACAAAGAAATATGCTGTTACTTTATGTGACTTGCAAAATGAATCCTCATAATTAACCCATTGTTTGTTCAGATCAACGGCTGCATTTTACCTCTCATCCGACGAGCAAGTTCCCTGGAGAACAGCACATTGGCCAGCTTGCTCTGTTTGTAGCTGACCAGAGAGTTGTATGGCCGCTTGTCAAAAAACATATCATCAAAGTCAACCTTTCCTGCATAAAAACAGATTCAAAGATTGCAAGATGCTTAGAACGCGTCACTTACAGAGAATAAGATACAAACCCAATTCCAAAAGATTTTGAACAGTATGTAAATGCTAATAAAAGCAGAAAGCAGTGATAATAATAAGCTGTAATAAATTCTGTTTGACCTGTATTAAATGGAAAATTGTACAAACACACAATAATTTATGTTATACTTTATGAATTCATTGTTTTTCATTGTGATACCTGCACTATGTTCCATAAAATAAGTTGGGACAGGAGCATGTTTACCACTGTGTTACATCACCTTTCCTTTCACCAACAACTAATAATCTGAGAAGTAGAAAAGACTGAAGAGACTGATGATAAAGTTTTGAAAGCATACATTTTTACTATTCTTCTGTTACACTTGTCTTCAGCTGTGCAATTGTACAGGACCTTTGCTGTCGCTTTGCTGTTGTATTTTGAGCTTAATAATGCAACTCATGTTTTCAATGGGAGCCATGCTGTTGTGACACATGCAGAATGTGGCCTGCTGTTATTCTGAAATAAGCGTGGATGTCCCTGAAAAAGACATTGTCTAGAAGTCAGTACATGTTGCTCCTTTCACAGAGCTAATATCACCAATATTCCCCAAACCATAATAGGCCCTGGCTTTTGAACTTTATGCCAGTAACAATTCAGATCTTTTTCTTCCAGAACAACCTAGTCTTTGGCCCCAAGAGCAAAACATCCATTTTTTTCCATCAACAATCTGAAATATTTCCACTGAACATCAGTACATCTCAGATGAGCTTGAACCCAGAAAAATTGGCAGTGTTTCTAGACATTGTTGAAAAATGGCTTCCGCTGTGCATAATACAGTCTTAATTTGCAGTTGTAGATGCAGCAACAGAGAGCATTCACTGACAGCAGTTTGTCAAAGTATTGCCAAGCCCATGGGGTGAAATCCATCACAGAATCGTGCCAGTTTTAAATGCAGTCTCATTTGAGAGATAAAAGGTCATGGGCATTAAGTTGTGGTTTTCTGCCTTGGGTAATGTGCACATAATATTTCTCTGGATTTCCTGAATCTTTTGATGATATTATGCACAGTAGACGGCGAAATACCTAAAATCCTTGCAATCACTTTGCTGAGGAACATCACTTTTAAACTGTTGTATTTTTTGCTGAGCCATTTTTGTTAAACTTGTAAAACCAATCTTTGCTATAAAGGACTCGGGCTCTCCTGGATGCTCCTCTTATACCGAAGCATGGTGTTTTTTTACATTTGTTAAATTGCTCCTGTGTCAATTGTTTTGGAACATGCTTCAGTTATCAATTTCAGAAAAGGTGTATATTTACAAAAAACAACAAACTGCTTTTTTCTGTTTTTATTTTCATTTTACTAACTGTTGAAACTTTTTTTTTGGAATTGGGTTAGTAAAATTATTCATATTCATCAAAGCATCTCTATTATTCACAGTTATCTGAAATTGTAGAATTGCATTTAATACTTAGATAGTCTGACCTAGAAACAGATCTGTCAAGAATCTTGGATTTGCTGATTTGCAATCAAAAGAAGATTACCGCCAACATGTGCAATGCTGGACACAGTAACCACACGACTGGGGGTGGAGCTCTTAAGCAAATCCAACAGGAGATTGGTGAGCAGAAAGTGACCCAAATGATTGACTGCCAGCTGTGTCTCGTAGCCATCCTCTGTGATCCACTTAGGACACATCATCACGCCTATTGCAGTAAACACAGTACAATGTTTCTTTAAAGCTTTATAATAATTATTATAATGGCTGTTTTATTACAACTCCTTAATAAGACATCTTCTGGATTAGCACTGCTTATTTTGATCTTTGTTGCTGATTACATGCGCTGCTCCTTGGTATTACATTTTACTTACATTGATTATTCAGCTTCATTTTACTTTAGACAAAATGGAAAACAAAGTAAAACTGAATATTTGTAACAAAAATCTGTCGAAATCAATATTTCCAGTGCCAAAACATCTACACACCTGAAGTAGCTGAAAAAGGAGAATCAGGTACAACTTAGTTAGCCCCCTTTTAGTCAGCTAAGTTGTTTATTAAAAATGAGAAATTCGATTATCAGAAATTATTGTGTGGAACAGACTCCATCAATTCCCATCATTTGGACATTGTAGTCGAAAAATTTCTGGAATAGAACAGCCCTAATTTAAGATACATTTTATGCTAATACTCACCAAATTCATTATTTTAGTGTTTTAAACACTACATTAAACGCTCCACATTCCCCTTCACCTCCCACAAGTGCATTAATCCCATTTTTTCCATTTTCTAACAAGACAATATTCCACAACATTATAAATAAATTTAACACACAATGTCACTGATGCAAAGCATTTTTGTTTCAGACCTGTAGGAAACACAGCTTGGTGTATGAAATATCACTTGCTCTATTAATAATATTCTGGGTTAATATTTTAGACCTAGAACTAGACCTGTTATAGCTGTGTTGGTTACTGGAACAGAACCAAAATGTGGACTGATTACTGATCCTCAAAGGCCAGACAAGGAACCTCTGATGTGTTTTCCACAGGTTTATTAGTATCCACACAGAAAGTTCTTAGTAGATGATAGCCTTTACCTGCATTGTTGACAAGGATGTCAAGTCGTTCCTCTGTGGCTAAGAAGTCTTTGGCAAACTCACGAACAGAATAAAGAGAAGCCAGGTTCAGGTGTCGAATGACCACATTCCCATTTCCTGTGGTTCGCTGGATCTCCTCCGCAGCGTTCTCAGCCCGCGTCAGGTCCCGGCAGGCCATCACCACCCGAGCCCCTTAAATTCACACACCACTCATAGCACAGAGCAGCACGACAGCTTGGCATGAGTAGCAGCTCTGAATGATGTGTCATACCTCTGCGAGCCAGATCCCGTGCTGTTTCCTTTCCGATGCCAGTGTTGGCTCCGGTAATCAACGCTGTCTTTCCATCGAGGCGAGCTTTACTTTTGCATGTGCCGCCAGCTATCCATTTCCGCACCAAAATAAGGCCTGTGTGAGAGATAGAAATCCTGTTCACAGCACAACACTGTTAACCCACACAGCTACACCACAGTCCCACTGCGAATGCTGAGAATCAAGTATTTCCAGCATCCATTTCTGTTCACTCTAACAGCATAAATCTGAATGTCAAATGTCAATTCAATATCTGAATTTCACGTCTCAATCCTAATACAGATCTATATTTATGTTTCTATGCAATTTCTACTATAATTAACAATAATTGGTAGGATATAATTAATTATATAATTAAATAGATTTTAGTAGAATGTACATTTGGTCACTTTTTGCTGTATTTACTTCATTTACGTTCTTCCTTTTTAGCTGGATGTATAATATGCCATTATAATGATATAATATGACTCATTATAACGCCTATTGTTATTTTAATAGTTATTGTTATGTTAAAGTTAGTATCTAATGCTAATATTATCCCAGTACTACAGCTGCTGTTGCTGTGAGAAAAGCTTTTTTTGTGTAGTTCTTATGGATTATATACTAGGTCACATCCTGGATCTGGTAATGAGTAAAGGTTTAAACACAAATGTGTCCCCGAAGTTTTCATATCAGACCTTTTCTGTTCTAAGTCCATACCAAAGTAAGAACAAAGTCCCTGAAAGTTTTTTTTTGTTTTTTTTTATTACACTGACCGAGAAATTATTCAGAGCTTTACAAATGTTTCTCCTGCAATGATATGGTCTGCAATCTAAATGCTAGATTTCAGGAAGCTCCTGACGTTCTTGAACCAGTAAAATGGAAGAAAAACTCACATACTCACAAAACTCTGTAGATCAATGAAGAAATACACCAGCTTAAGAGAAACTGTTGTAAATCAAAGCACTTATGTTAGAAACTAAACTTCAGGTGCATTATGATATTCTCAAAGACCACCTACATTAATGGTACGAAAACATCCAATCATGCCTCTCTAGTGATTTGAATAAAGACAAAGATAATACCAAAGTCCTTTTTCACTGTGGACCAAATAATGAACCCTGTTTTCTGTTAGTATTTTGATAGCGTGTCTTACGGTGATTTATCTTCAAAAATGTGTGGAGAGTTTGAAATGAATTTTCAAAATAAACTTGTTAATTAATTAATCAATTAAATAAAGTTTAATTGTTTTAAACATTTAAATGTTTATCTAATATCAAGCAAGTCATATAAGAAATTTCACTCAGGTTTTTATTCTAACTGTAGTACTGAGACAGGATTGGTGGTGTTCATCATGTTGTCAATGACCTCAAGCTTAGCACCGATGCCCAAAATCCCTCTATTTTGGTCTTATTGGATCTTAGTGCGACCATTGATCACAAGGTTCTAATCCAATGTCTAGAATACTAGGTAGGTTTCTCAGGAACATAATTTAGTTTTAGAATGGTTTAAATCACATTTAGTTCTTAGTTTCACTGAGAAATCATTCATCAAAAAATTTACATTTCCTGTGGAGTTTCACAAGATTCAGTTGTAGGGCCTTTGCTGTTTTCTTTGTACATGTTACCTCTGTGTGATGTTATTAGAAATTATGATATCAATTTTCATAGCTTGGTACTAAAACTCAGAGAAAGCTACTTTGTGAGAAGCTTGTTTAGCTTTGTTTACCAAACCTTAAGTATGAAACCTGGGTGTAATCTTAGATTCTGAGCTCTGTTTTGTCCCATATGTAAACAGTCACTAAAGTACATTTAGAATTTTTTAAGAGCTGTAGCTGAAAGATATACAGAGAAACTTATTCATGCATTTGTAACAAGTAGAGTTGATTACTGCAGTGCTCTTTTTACCGGGCTTTCTAAGAAAACAATCCATCCTCGACAACACGTCAACACATACAAAAGGCAACAGCACAAATTCTAACAAAAAACAAACAAAAAAGTAACTCATATCAATCCCATTTTCAAAAAAAACTACAATGGCTACCTGTTTCATATAGGACAGATATTAAAGTTCTGCTCTAAGGCTCTAAACTACTGAACTGCAAGCTCACTTTTAAGAACTTATCTTTTTAAGAAACTTAAAAATTCTGCATTAAAATTCTTTTGGTACTGTTTCCAAATTCATCTGTCTGCCTTATGATTTTAACTAACTATCTATTGTTTCCTCCGTCACTGTTAAGCTTTATCACCTGTCTGTATATTATTATTATTATTATTATTATTATTATTATTCTATGACAAAAAAAGTTCATTAAAATACTTTTTTTTGACTGACCAAAAATGTTTTTGTACCAGGAAAAAAAGGCAAACTTACCACATTTTTAACACAGTCACTATCAAGTGACCCAAAGTAAAGAAGGTGTGAAATCCAGATCATCCAGTTATGTTTTTATGTGCATAGTTATTTTTAAAAATACAGATAGCAAATACGATATTTTAATTTTATCGTGCTGAATGCTGTTCTGCTTCATTGGTTTAAAAACTAAACACGTTTGCCACAACTTTTTCTCACAAATCATTTATTTTTAAGCACTTTAAGGCATATCTTGTCTTTAGGCCAGGCAGCTTGTCTGGGTAAAGCAACATAGAAATGAACCGAATTCGTTGTGTTTTGTATTGATTTTCCTGCCTGGTGTGACTGTGGCTACTGCCTCTAACTGAGCCCGCTGATGGAGCTGATGGAGTAAACAGCTCTTCTCTGAAATGTCATTCTGTCACATAACGCGGCGCAGTTTGTAGCAAAGTGCTGTTATATAATACTGAAACTCCGTGCTGTTACTGAATGTATGACAGAAAATCAGGAGGACTGGCAAATTCATCAATATTCCCCGCCAGTCACCTTCTCGTTTTCATTTGTTGGTCAACAAGCAAGGCGAAGCTGATTTAAGGTGGAACGGAAAATTCGAAGAAGAAGCCGAGAAGCCAGAGCAGCTGCTTGGTGCCAGCTGGGCTACAACGAGGGCCCGAGACAAAAAGAGCGACTTACAGCCTGCTGTCAGCGAGAGGACTGCGCCATACTTCACATAGGGAGACGACACAACCTGATCCCACATCTCAGAGGAGCTGCCCGTCTGTCTGAGGAGAGTCCAGGAAGAAAAGCCGCCGGGGTTCCCTCCTGAAGACACTTCAGTGTGTGTCGCCTTCGAGTCAGACTCTCTCCCTCCCTCCCTCTCCCTCTCCCTCTCCCTCTCCCTCTCCCTCTCTCTCTCTCTCTCTCTGTTTGCGGGCGAATGGGGACATGCAGCAGCTTAGGGCCCTATAAGCTTCGCCTACTGGCTGATTATGTGCCCAGAATTACATGTCAGGCGAGTCGAATTGGAAGCAGATAAAAACACTGAGTAAAACAGTCCGTGTCGCCTCTGAGTAGATATCCATCTACTGTGCCGCTTAATGAGAGAGCAGGAGCAGGCCCACGGTCCACAGAGCACCACACTGACCGTGCAAAAGGAGATTTGACTGATCTCAACTCGGCTATAAATCCAATCATCGTGCTATAAAACACTAACGGATTATGTAAAGGCTACCGGGGGCTTTCTGAAACGCTTAGCGTGAAACAAAAGCTTAGCGTGGCTTAATGAACCAAAACAGCGACATACAATCTCCAGATCTCTCATATATTACAGGCTATCTGTCCCAGCGTTTGTGGACCCCCCTCATTGTTAGCAGGGTTGGGGTAGCTGCTGAAAAATGTGTAGTTAGCTACTTTGTAGCCACTTTCCCAAAAGTTGTAGCAGCTACAGTGCAGCTACTTTTCCAGAAAGAGTAGCGGCTACTTTTTAGTTACTTTTTGAAAAGTAGAGGCTACTTTTGAGCTACTTTCAAAGCGTGAAAGAACGTTTGTGAATCTTCACCTGACACACCAAACAGGCCCATCTGACAGTGTGAAGAAGACACTGCGCTTAATGACGTGCCAGAAAGAAACACACAAACGAAAAGCTGCAAATATACAAAAAGATCACCAGAAAGTGTAACCAGCAATCAGACTTACACACCCAAAGGCGGGATATCCAACAAACATTAAGACTAAAGGCAACATCCCAGGTTTTTCCTAAGGAAAAAATTTACAGAAATGATTGTATACACACCAAACAACTTTGTGAAAAGCATTGTCAACTGTTGTAATAAAACTGCTCCAATTTCAACATTTCAGCAAGATTCACAGACATTCAGAGTCCTTTAAACTTCAGCAACACTTTCCTCAAAATCCTCATCAGTGACTCTGGCTCTGTTTGAGGTGAGAATCAGGCCTGAATAATCTCTCCACTGCTGCAGAGCTGCTGCGGCTCCACTGCAGAACGAGATTTAAAGGTAAAATAACACAATAATCCTCCTTTACTGTAAAATCATAATAACACATAGTTCTAACACAGTTTTCACAACAAAGTCTTAAACGCTGGAGTGAACACACACACAGACACACACACACACATTTTCTAAGCCGCTTCTCCCTCAGGGTCGCGGGGGGGGGGGTGCTGGAGCCTATCCCAGCGGTCATCGAGTAGAAGGCAGGATACACCCTGGACAGGTCGCCAGTCCATCACAGGGCTGGAGTGAACACATAACTGCTAATTCACCAACCTTTAACACTGAAGACTGGTGCGCAGACTGCTGGACCCACAGCAATGCAGATAACGAAACAGCAAAGAGAGAGATTTAAGACGAACATTGATAATTTGGAGATTAATGGACTTATTTGCATTTATAAGTGCTCAGCTGGCTTCCTTCTTAGTCTTCTGCTTCTCGTTCAATTGTCCCATTTCATCTTAAATGGCGCAGCAGTACGATCTGGCGCCTCAGGCACCATTTAAGGTGGATCTGGTGAATTCGACCGAGAAGCTGGAGAATGAGAAGCGACTTCAGCCTCATAAAAAGTCAAACATTGAGAGAGAAGTTTCCTGACTGCAGTGCGAGAAAAGCTGAGCTAAAGGTTAAAGCAGAGCAAAGTAAGTCTGCGTTTGCATTTATATTAAATTTTTAGCCTGAACTAACACATCAGCACCTACTAATACATATTAACAGCCAAGATAGTAAAACAGACATAAAATGTTGTGGTTCTGAAGGTGGTTTCATTTTTGTTGAAAGGACAAGCTGGCTCTTCTTAACATTTCAGTTGCAAACCCTGAGCTAAGCTAGTAGTAAGAGGTGATCAGTGTGTGCCTGTTTGCTCAAACTATCCAGCTCAGTCAGGATTGCACACCAGCCCAGTACACAGCCGCATTCTGTGGCTCCGATTATGCGCAGAGTTCCTGAGGCCTGTAGCGAAATTTGAGTGAACATTTTCATTATAGCTACATAAAAACATGTAGGCACTACAGCCATTAGCTACATTTAATAAAACTGTAGCGGCTACAGCTGCTAGCTACAAAAATTGTAGCTAACTACAAAAAGTAGTGTGCTACTTAGCTACTCCCCCATCCCTAATTGTTAGTGAAATCAGCTGCTTTAAGGCACATCCACTGCTGACACAGGGGTTCAAATCCACGCACAACTGGTATAGTAAAACATTGGAAATAGAACGGGATGTTCTGAATCAGCTGCACATGAGTCTAAGGTCACCATGATCAATGCCAAACATAGGCTAGAGGGGTATAAAGCCCCCCAACACTGGACTGTGGAGCAGTGTTCTCTGTAGTGATGGAGCTCCATCCATCAACGATTGGATAAGCTGGAGTGGAGTTTGTAATCCAGAACTGATAACCCAGCATCAGTAACTGACCTCACAAATGGTCTTGTAGCTAAATACAAGCAAGTCCTCATAGCAATGTTCCAGCATCTAGTGTAAAGCCTTTCTAGAAGAGTAGACAGGTACTGCAGCAGGGGGGACTCATTTTACAACTCTTGATTTTGGAAGAGACATGTCCACAAACTTTTGGCCATGTAGTGTATGACTGATCAACAATGAAGCTGTATTGTAAACATAAAGTGCTATATTTTTCTCCATTAAACTCATTATAAGGAAAAAGCCATTTATGTGTCTTGCTCAGAATGCTGTTTAGTCCAGGACTCCCTGTGTGGGAAGTCGTGATGTAGTGAAACAATGATATAGGAACACCAAATTTCCCTAATCATTATCACTTTCTACTAACCAAAACATTAACATGTAATCTAAAAACAGAGTAATGATTTCCCCACAGTAATATTTCCCCACGTGCTAGGGAAAAACTTGACATGGACCAACAAGCTATAACAACATGGTCGCACAGTAAAATGGTACATTGTACCTTGCACTACATTGTATTACTTGTATTACCAATCTACTCTGAGCCAAGGCAACGAAATTTCGTTCTAATGCGCACTGTACGGTGTTCATTTGAATGACAATAAATTCTGTCTAAGTCTAAGTTTTTCAGCTTGATGGAGAATGTGTTGCATTTAGTTCTACATAGAACCTCTTTGAAAAGGGAAAGCACCAAAAGGGTTATTCTATTCTTACAACCTTGACATAACAATAGCAGCACCCTTTCTGTTCCTATATAGGATTATATAAGCATGCAGATGGTTCTAAATAGAGCGATTGCCTTACTAAAGAGCCCCTGAAAAAAAACCCCATCATTTCTGTGTGTATTTAACGCCAACTTTGTCTAACATATAACTGATATAAGCTCAGATGTAAGAGACCTGTGTTTCTATGTCATATGTAGTGCTATGTCCTCTACCATACACTGAATCAGTGGAAAACCTTCTGCATCATTTTAATGAAATTAAATCAATCAACTCTGACACAACCAATGCTCACACCAACGACTACCGTGATATACCAAATCATTTATTGAAACCAGAGGAAGTTATCTTGTGTATTTTATTGTTTATTTCACAACAAGGCAACCGTCATCTTATTTAAGCAGACACTGGGCTGGATCACGAGCCTCTGGGGGTCACAGGACCCCAACAGTTCCCTAAAAACAGCACTATTCATCAAACCCAGTGTGGGGCGTGGAACACTGGAACGGTCTAATTGGCAGTGGGAGCCGATGCTGCAGCAGTAGTTTAGCTGTAGCTACAATGTCATCCACCGATGCTGGCTGGGCGTGATTATGCACACAGACGGATCCGCTTCGCCTACAACAGCGTTAGTAAACGTGACGGTGCGGCCGCCATTGTTCCTAAAGCGTGTTTTTCTGTCTGAGCGCTGGGAGCCAATCAGAGCGCGGCGCTGGGGCAGGATGTGACGCAGGAGCAGCCTCCACCAGTCGGGTAGGTGCTCCTGAAAACGGAAAACCGTCGTCGTCGTGTCGGCTTTTTTATCCCGGGGTGTTAAGAAGTCGCTTCTCGATGCGCTTTTTAAAAATGGTGAGTACGATTCATAACGTTCGTGCCTTCCCTGCGAGCGCGTGCTCCGCGGCGGAGAGCGAGCGGCGCGTCGGCGAGCCTGGCTTGTTTTTATCGCCCGCGCAGTGAGAACAATGTGCGGAGTAAAGCGGCCGCCGAGCGAGCGCACTCCGCCATCCCGACCAATTGAGAGCGCTCAATTTCAGGAAATGTCATGTGTATCTCTGACGAGCGACCTTGTGAGGACAGTTACACCGTCGCCGTCTGTTTTTCAGCGCGCTGTGCACTTAAAAAAATATGTGGTGCTCCTCTTAATCCAGTTGTGTCAGTTTTGCACCAAGGTGTCTTGGTGCGGCACAGGGACTACTTTTTTCTCCGCCCCTTTCTCCAGATCTGTGAAATTGCTCTGCGTCGGGAATTTTGGTGATTAGTGCCTACAGAGTCAGACTCGGGCGCGTGTGCGCTGTGAACACTCTTTTCTGTTTGGTGTAAAATGATGTGAAGTAAAAGATGTCTTGCACAGTTCAGTGTATTGTATGATATTTGTGTTTGTGTGTGGTTTTTTGCAGGTGATAAAATAATGCTGCCAGCGTTACTTGCGTTAACACGCCGGCCTAAGGGAGCATAGTTTCAGACCACTGGAAGACGAGGACGCTCACAAACGTCATCTTAGACTAATCCACACAGGTAATCCAGAGGCACATCTGTAGCTAAGGAAAAGTTTTCTAGAAACTAGTAGCAAATTATTTATTTATTGAAAAGTACACCACTGTAACCATGCTAGAGTATGAGGACAGAAACGCCTTATGCTGACGTCCTTTCTGCTCATGTAAACGAGCGTATTCGTTAGTGACTTGATTAATTGACGTTGTTCATCGCAGCAGCCAGATGGAGGACGCTGATTTGTTTATGGAGTGTGAGGAGGAGGAGCTGGAGCCATGGCAACAGTTAAACCAGAACCAACTGGATGAATCATCAGGGACGGCTGGGAGTAAGACCTCTACTGGTAAGTGTGATTATTCTCTCATTCTTTATAGTGACTGGATTCATTTCACTTGGACTTCTGACATCACACATTCACTAAATCAGAGTTGATGTTTTTGAGCTGCCGTGGTGGCTCACACATAAACAGCAGCTTTGCTCAGTGGTCGCGCGCTCGTGGGTGGCCGATCCTGACCAAATAAGGAGCCCCAGGACTAAGCCGTTTTTCGCTATGGGGGAAAAAAAAAGAATAATTATTTTTTTATTTGTCCTATATAACAAATGTAAAATATAATTATATTGTTCCCCTAAAATATTGCTGGATTGCTGTAAATTAGAAGGTCACTAAGAAGTCACTTAGGCAGGTTGGGATAGTGTAGTGTATAGCACCTCTGCCTTCCAAGCTGTAGACTGGGGTTCAATCCCCCACCCGGGCAAGCACCCTACACTATACCAATAAGAGTCCTTGGGCAAGACTCCTAACACCACCTTGGCCTACCTGTGTAAAATGATCAAGTTGTAAGTCGCTCTGGATAAGAGCGTTTGCCAAATGCCGTAAATGTAAAGTCGAAATATGATTATTGCTTGTCTACATCCATGCAACAAGCAGGCTAACACTCCTGAGTGTTGATAGCAAGCTCGTTGTTTTGTGTGGGGTATTTTGGTGAGGTTGATGGGTTTTGTGATGTCAATGCGGTGTTAGTTTGCATGTAATTCAACTCCTTAACAACTTCGGATTAGAGGATCCAGTGACGTTCTGCGGGAAAATGTATGTAGGACAAAACGTTGCAGTTTTGGGATGTTTGTTGTTTGCTACAGGGTGATGAATCCAAACTTGCCAAACCAGGGAACAGCCTTATGTCTTGGAAATTGAATTTTTGTTTCTTGCACGCAGGTACCAGACGTCAAGCCAGCCCGTTAGACAGTGGATGGTCACAATTATATAGGCTGGATTGATGCCAATATTAGGCCCAGACTGTACATGAAAGGGACCGGTGTGACAGACATGACCATGTAGGGACAAGCAGATTTGAGTGTTCTAGGTACAGTCACATCACATAGATGAAATAACACAGTACTAAATATAATGATATATAAAACGGCACCAAACACTTCACACAGCAGTGCAATCCTTCGTGTCATCATTCAATAAATATCAAACCATCTATCGAACGGTTGATAAATGTTAAACAGTGCTGCTAACGAGGAAAGAGGAGCTGTTTAGAGTTAGCTTCGCTAGTGTCGTGACTCGACACTTGTTTGACCACCAAGCCTAAGTACTATTTATGGTTTGTAAAATAAAATGAATTCAATTGTTTGTTGAAAGAAAATAAAAAGAATCGAACAAACTAAAAAATGCGAGAAGACTCTTCAGAGTTCAGAAGTGCAGGTCCTTTATTCCTTTTGAGCATGGAGAGTGTATTCCCAATGGGCACTTGGGCGACACTCACAAATATACAGAGTTTGTACACATGTTTTATACCCTCAGTGAAGGTGGGGTGACATCGCCCCACCTCTTTTTATCATCTCCTGATTTCATAAAACCACCATTATATCCAAGTTGACCTTCATACGTCTATCATATAGGGTCTTGTATAAACCATTATCTCTAAGTCTAGTCTGAATCATTAAAAAAAAAACAAAAAAAAAACATTGTGCCAGGTGCATGCTGGTGCTTTTCCATCTCGGCTTTTGGCCTTGAGAAGTTCACAAGTTCACTCGCTCCCTATAAAGTGTCTGTCTTCTCTCTTACGCCCTACTGAGGAAGCTTGTTTTAGGGCACTTACTCCAATGTGCTAGGCCTTTATTTATGATATATCCTGCATAGTACATGGCATTTTAAGTTTGAGAATCTTTAATTTGCATCACTAGCTAGCCAACAGCTCTGCCCACCACAGAACGTGTTCGATTCTGACTAATAAAAGCACTGACATAAGTTAGGATGGTTTAAAATAATAATAAATATGGCTCCTGAGTGGCACAACCGTCTTAAGTGTTGGCCCTATCATCAGGAGATCGCAAGTTCGGTCCCTGGTGATGCTACAGCCGTCCATAACCAGGAGTTCGACCTCGCTCTCTGGGGGAGTAGATAGCCCCCCTCTCCCACCTTCACCCCCCCATCACTCAACGCGATACTAGTCAGTGCAGGCGTCTGTTAGCTGATGTAACAGATCTGGCTGTTGGCGCTTTCCTCCGAGCACGTTCGGCTGTCCCATGACAATGAATGAGCGGCAGTTAGAAAAGAAGCGGTGGTTGGTTTCACAGGTTTTGGAGGAAGCCTGTGCTGCCTTCACCCTCTAGCATTTGTAGTATCATGTGATTGAGGGAGTCCTAAGTAGCGGGTGGAATTGGAAACAACTAAATTGGGGAGAAAATTGGGTAAAAAATAAAATAATAATAATAAATAAAATCAGAGCGTGAAGTTGAGCAACCGCTCAAGAGACAGAAAGGTGACATTAAGCCTCTTCTGTGGTGTTTGGATCTGCAGCCTGATGGGCTACTTTAATGTTAGTTTAGTGAGCAGATTGGACACTAACAGCGCCGCCACTCATAGTACAGGCTTGATTCTGAAAATTGGTGATCTGTTGACACAAACTTTGATGATAAACTTTTAAGAGCCAAAATTGAACCTGTGTTTGGTTTGGCTATGCTTGGCTGTAGCTAACTGTTGCTAAAATGACACTAGTTTAGAGCATAGCTCACTCCTTAAGAGGACAGCGTAAGTTGAATGACAGGTGTTGGAGTGAAAGCTGAAATCAAATGTGTCCTGTGGTGTGTACAGAGAATGTGCGGTTCTAATATGTGTAACTCTTTGCTGTGACTTGGTTTTACAGTTTTTTTTTTCCTGGCCCTAATTTCCCCTCTGTGTTTTGTTAGCTTCACCTATCGATGAGATTCCACACCACCCCTCTGTCAGCCATGCACAGAGTAAATGAGTAGAATATGTTTATCCATTTGGATGTGGAATAGAGAAATTTGACGTCTTGATTTCTACATAGTCACCGTTTTCAAATATTATCATCTTTACCTACCATTGAATCAAAGTTCTGATAATGTGTAGCAAACTCCAGATGCTTACATTTGCAGTTTAGTGAGAGTACAGGCTTTTCTCTGGCAAGCCTACAAATAGCTTGTTGCCATGGAGTTTGTCTTATAATTTTATTGGGTTTGATGATCCCACGACGCAGCCAACTCCTACATTATCTGTGATTCTTCGAGAATGTTTTCTTTTAAAACTTTTTCCTCACTGTTGAGGCAAAATGCACATGCATCTTATTTCTCAGCAGGTTTGCATTTCCAGCTTTTTTATTTATTTATTTTTTTGTGTGTTTACTTTGTGCATAAAGACCCATAGCCTGTTTTTCATTACTCTTTCTTTGACCTTCCATGCCTAAAAATTAATGGCAATTATTCTACAGGTCATTGTTTTTTTTGTTTGTTTTTTTTTTTTTTTTTTTTAAAGCTGACCAATTTTGTGGTCAAATTCTTCTTTCTTTCATTCTAGTCTGAGCATGTATTATTGGTGTTATGTTCTCAGGAGCTGTTGCTGTTGAAAACCCAGCATTGTCTAAACCAGTTGTAATTTCCAGTCTGCCTCCTGCCAGCAATAACATGAGCACTGTCCCCTTGCTCACCAATACACGTGAGTTATGGTCATCTCTTCTTGCCTGCTTTACTGTCATAGCATTTAAGCCTTGATTGTATAATATTTGTCCCTTTTTCTTTTCCCAGTTCCTACAACTGCACCTGCTGGGATCTCTAAAAGTGCTCCTGGGCAGCAGCTGATTCTGGCGCAGGGTGCAGGAGGGTTAACTCCTGTGGCTTTGTCCCAGGTTATCCTACCTGGCTCAAGTGCTGCTACTAGCCAGCCCATCTACTTAACCACACAGGTGCAGTCCTGCTGTTTTTAGCTGATAACATGTTCAATGAATCTGAGCATTCATGAGCAGAATATAAAACCAGTGAGTGGCTGCTGAACAGCGGACTGTAAATGGTTTGCATATCACCTGATTTTATTAAGGTATCTAATTTTTTTTTTTTTTTTATTCTTGCAGGGCATCCCTGTGCAAAATATCCAGTCAGGTCAGAGCCCAATGAGCATTGTGTTGAATGTCCAGCAGGGCCAAGCTGTCCGACCCATTACTTTGGTCCAAGGTATGACTTCTTTTAGTATTAACAATTGTAAGGATAGTTAAATATTACTGAAAAAAATGTAGTATTTGAATACAATACGTTTAAAGCACTGTTTATTGATATGAAATGAAGCTGGATGTACTTTGCACAACTTTTAAAATTCTAAAAGATTTCAAAAGTCGAGTTCGTCACCCATAATGTCTTTTTTCATAAGGGCACATACGTTAGATGATGAGGCAGAAGGAGGTTATCAAACATGAGTTTTGACTGTGACGAACTCTCTGTTATGTGACACAAACAAAACTAAACCAGTCTGGGCAGCTGAAATTGTAAATGGGGTCTTTGCAGTCTGCTACACAAGAAGTGTACATGCATGTGTCATCACCTTTATTTCTCTCTCTTAGCTCTTTTGTGAATGATCTTAGTCAATGTAATCAAACATTTCTAAGAATATTGTAATGCCTCCAGTTGCTCCAGAGTTTGACTGGAATGCTAAAGACAGACTTGTTTACCCTCTTACACCACCAGATTATTCACATCATCAGTCGCTGCTGGCTCAGCTCCCATCCTGGAAAATTACTTCAGGTTATGAAAATTTTAGTTATGTAGTGTGGGCCCAGCTTGGCTCACGCAGTTTTGATGTTAGCGGAGGAACATACTGTTCTACCACTGTGTTAGAACATGCACTTTGATTTTGGCAAGGGATGCATCAGCACAAATACTGGTATTGGGTATCAGTCTGATGCTCATGCTCATTTAATTTTGCTCATAAAAATTGACCAATACCAGTATTCAGTACCAGCTGATACCGTGTGATGTAAGCAGAGTGTATGCTGCTGCGCTAATGAGCAAACACAGTGAAAGAGGCTCTGCTCACACACAAAAGTGTTACTGATACGGTCAGAAACAAAGCCATCGGTCACTTTAAACATTTCACATGGCAGATTCCCACCAGACCTACACAGTGTGATTTTAGGCGTTTATACACAGTCACAGCAGCTTCACCAGTGTGGGGGGAGACACAACCCAGCCACACAGACATGGAAAAAGTAGCAGTTTGCTCCTTCTTTGCTGACTTTGTTCTGTTTGACTGAGTAGAAAAGTGAGGTTTAAAGGTTATTAAGCATTTTGTTTTTGCAAAATAGGCTATACAGAGACCGTATTGTCCTACCGTTTACATCACAGCCTGCCTTTAGCTTCAGTGCACAGCATTAGGTTAACAGTTGTTAATAATAATAATAATAAATTTTCTCTTGCTCATTACTTGGTGTGCAGAATTAGGGGTGGGTGATATGGCTCTAAAATAATATCACAGTATTTCAGGGTATTTTTGCAATAACGATATTTTTCACGATATGACAAAACACTAACATTTTATTAATTTCAAAAACATGCTATTGCAACAAAATAAATGTTAACATTTTATTTAGTCAAATTATGTTTCAAATATTCAGTACACACACAAAAAAAACTGATTCCGATTGAGATATTAGTCAGATTATTAACAGATTATTTGGATGCATTTAAATGTGGCTATCAGCTGTTGAGCACTCTTCGTGGCATTAACCACGTTTAATAGAGTACAGAATGGAATACGTCCATGTAAACACCTCAATCGAAATAGTCTAGTCTGATTGAGGCCATTCGGAATGCAATTTTTATCCGATTGAGCGGGTGAGTAATCCTCTAAATAATCTGTTAAATAGAAGAGTGATATCCGTGTAAACGCCTGAATCCAATTGCACTCCACTCGGAAGGTGGAAGAACGTTCTGCGCATGCGCGGCGCGTCATAGCGAAAGGTTTAAACCGTTCAACATGGCAGAGCTGAAACTGGTCAGCAGAGGAGACGAGGTTCATACTCTGAGCTTTAAAAGACTGCAGTGGGACGGACGTCCTGCTTATGTGTCTCAGAGCACGACGTCTTCCTTTATAAGTGCATGTGAAGGATGTTTTTCTGAGCCTGACATCAGTTTAAAGCCATTAAAAACAAGCGCGCCGACTGGACCTCACATGATGTTCGCTGTCATGGTAACGTTCACTCTCAGCGCTGCTCCACGCATGCGTGTCATTTTGCATCGGCTCACTTGTAGTCGGCATGTAAACGAAGATTTTCGTCAGGCTGTTGAGTAGAGTGAGCAGATAAACCCCTCAGTCTGAGTCTGTAATACGATTGTATTCAATCAGATTGGCAAAGGTCTTTGTGTGTAAACACGGCCACTTTTTATTTTCCTCATACTCAACTGAGTGCTTCTGCTTGAGGTGGTGAAACAGATGAATTGTGTTTTCTCCTTTTGTTGTTACAGGCTTCTTGTATATCTTGCATATTACTGTGATCTGTTGCACATCCGAGATTTTATAACCAAACCACCTCCACTCTACTGAAGTCACTCCCCTTTTTGGGAGAAACTCCACCACAGAGCTGCTTTGCGCCATTGCCACTTCTTTCTGTTCCAAAATGACTCACGCAATGAACGTACGCCATGCGCATGACGCCATTATGTCAACAAGCCAGAATATCGCTGTTATCACGATATGGATTTTTAAAATATCATTTAGAGAGTTATACCGGTATTGCCGTGAACGATACGATATGGTACACTCCTATGCAGAATGTTATTTTGAATGAAACCGCTTTATTTGAAGTTGTTCATGGACAGAACATTTACATTTTTGTACAGTTTGAGTATATTAATTGTAGGCTTTGTCCATATGTGGTGGACTATTCATACTTACTGATAATAATGCAGCTAGCTAATACACTTCATTTATAATCTGTAAATTTACTGATTTTTACTGTTAAGGTAGCACTCATTTCCACTAACAACTACTTAATTCTAACTTGATTACTCTGTATGGTATTGGACTCTGGGAAAATACCTACTCTTATTCAGCCTTTCAAAAATGGTATCAGTGCATCCCTAATTTTGAATCTTTTTCTGAAACAGCACCTGGTACACCTGGGATTTTTAAACCAGCCGTTAGAACAGCACAAATAATTACCCAGCAAGCTCCGATGAGGCCTGCGACTCCAGTGGTAAACCGGGCACAGGCACCTGGTTCTTTCACTGCTGTACAGATCCCCGCCACCCTTACCATCCGAACCACAACACCAGCCAGCCAGCCCAGAGCAAAGACTGTCCCCCCAGCTCCAGGCCCTCAGCCTTCCACCTCACCAAGGGCCATCCCCATTAACACACAGACTAAAATTGGTGAGAGAGCATTGAGATGAACTGGATTCTGATTTTACTTTTGTTTGTTTGCAGGGACTTTTTAAAAAAAAAAATTAAAAAAAAATGATGGAATAAAATAATACCAAGCATTTCATCTTACTGAAATACCACGTGCAGTGTTTTTTACAATGATTTGTTGTTCTCATATCCTCAACAGTGACAGTTAAGGCAGGTGAGGGCAACTTGGATGTGCAGAACTTGATGAGCTTCATGAATTCTGTCAGTCTTCCTGCCATGGGCCAGCCTCAGACCTTTGTTGTCATGAGCAATCAGAAGACTAATGGTGCTGGCTCTGCTGCTGTTCATACAGCTGCTCCTTCTGCTCATAACAGTATAGTACAAGGTACACTGTGGCTTGGATAAGCTGTCTTTATGCTGCTGGCAGGTTTTTTTGTTGTTGTTTTGAGTAGTTTTTCGTACTAAAAGTAGAAGAGGAAAATATTTGGGCATGTCAGTGAAGGGAATCTGGTACTCATTTTGGATCAATGATCTGTATCAACTTAGTTAATTGATTAAATAGCTTTATATGAATCTTGAAACAACAGATGTTTTCCAATATCCCTTTTTTTTCTTTTTAGTTACTTCTGCAGCACCATCATCCCACACATGCCCACGGTGTGGAGCCAAGTTCAAAATGATTGAGGCACTACGAGGACATATGTGTGTAAGTACATGCGTAATCTTGTGCCACAAGAAACGTCTGAAGCCAAGAAGATGGTAGAGAATAATTTGTTTTCTTGTTCTTCAGTTCTGCTGTCCTGATATGCCTCGTACTACAAACACTGATGCACCTGCGACAAAGCCTCAGATAATTCAGACCAAGAGCCTTTCCATGCCTGTAAAGATGGAAAGAATGGACCTCAGTCTGTCAGAGCCCCAGTCAAGGATTGTCATGTTGGTGGATGACTTCTACTATGGAACTTATGAGGGAAATCGAGTCTATGTGCCCTCAGACAACTTAAAAGAGCCTATATCGTTCAAATGCCTCACCTGTGGAAAAAAGCTGAAGAACAACATCAGGTCAAAATCCAAATATTTTGAATATAAGTAGTGCTAAGACTGCTGCGTTAAGACACATAACTTGATAACTTGATGAGCGGGAATTTACTTTTAATGTCGTATTGCTGTTTTTGCTTGTCTCGCAAAATTGGCTTTTGTTGGATGTGTGTGAGTAATTGCAGCCACTTGGAACTTTTTTCCCTCTTGTCAGGCTCATGAACCACATGAAATTCCATGTAGATGTGGAGCAGCAGACTGGTGAGGTGGCATCACACACATCTTGCCCACACTGTTTCCGCCAGTTTCCAACTCCGTTTCGTCTTCAGTGCCATGTGGAGAGCGTACACAATGCTCTTGAGTCAACTAGTAAGAAGGACTTTTTTCTTCCTAATTAATGAAGTTGCTTTACAGTGCTTGTAAACAAAATCTTTGAAAGTGTAACATTTATACTAAATATTTAACTTGTCAATATTTCAATAGTTCAGTTATTACATATAGGACTAGTGTTTGAAGTGTGGTGAATTTAGATTTCTGATCTTTTAACATTGCAATCAAGATTTAAAAAATTTTCCACATCATTTAAAATTGACTTAAAATTCATTTGAAACATTGTTTCATTACAGGGAATATTTTGTGAGATGTTTATCATTGCTTATCGTGCAATAATTTGGCTGTTTGTGTGTGGCTAAGCATTGGTCATTTGTACTATGTGGATTCTTGTTATATTGATGGTGTGCTTGGTGCACTTTTTGCAGCGAGGTGTAAAATTTGTGAGTGGGCCTTTGACAGTGAACCTGTTTTCCTGCAACACATGAAGAACACTCATAAACCTGGAGAGATGCCATATGTCTGCCAGGTGAGCTATGTCCTGTGAAACAATTTGTGCAGTTATTTGAGGAAAAATTACTTTCCTTTATCACAAGTGTATTTGTCTTCAAGTTAATCATGATTATTTTTTGTTGCCAATGAAAACATTTTTCAGGTGTGTCAGTATCGATCCTCATTCTACTCTGATGTGCATAATCACTTTCGTACATGGCACGAGGATACCCGCTACCTGCTCTGCATTTACTGTTTAAAGGTTTTTAAACACTCCAGTACCTACCAGCAGCACTTCTCTCGCCATCAGGTTTGTGTATCCACTTGTGGATAGTGATGTCTTACAGAAGCTTCCATAATACAGCATTTTGTAATTGCTTTTGGCTTTTGTTTGCAGAATGCCACAGTTTACAACTGCAACAAATGTCGGCTGCAGTTTCTCTTCACAAAGGAGAAGGTCGAGCATAAAGTTAATCACCACAAAACTTTCCGCAAGCCAAGTCAACTGGAAGGTCTCCAGGCTGGGACTAAAGTAAGTCTTCATTAGCCTTATTCATCAGCCAAATATGTGAAGTGTCAGCAACACGGAGACATCAACATGCATTCGTAAAGCAACGTTTTTTTATTTTCTGTGTTAACATTATTGTCATACTGTCTGAAGTGTTGCTGTTTGTATTTAATTATTCTTTCTGTGTGTGGATCACTCTTAATTATCCCTTTTGATTGTCTAGGTGACCATAAGGGCGTATGCAGCGCAAAAGAAAATGGCAGGCCAGATGTCTTCCAAACCTAGTAGAGAGCCCACCAACACTGAGAGGGACATAAGGACAGCTCAGTTTGGCCAGACTTCCTCAGCACACACTCTCAACACTAAACTGCTCTCACCGCAAAGTACTACAGCTGGGAAGAAACAAGTCAGCAAGATGTATGACTATCTGGTCAAGTTCCAGGAGCACAGGTAAGTTTATTTCTTGTTCCTGACAAATAATGAGGAACAAAATATATAACCAGCAGCTTGTGTGATAAAGTGAAGCGATTGTCCACTAGAAGGTGCTGTGGTCTCAAGGAACAAAGCAAACTCTTTTAAATCTTGTAATTACAGTTTCTGTTGTCCTGAAGTTGCAAAAATTTTAGGCACTGACAGAACACACACCCAGATGATCTTTTTTTTTGCATAATAATTTTAATTGATACTCTAATTTCCATTGTATGATCTGGTCACAGTTAAACTCTTAGCTTTCAGTCTAACCCTTGGTTTTGGCAAATTAATGTGGAAAATTTTTAATTGACTGAAAGCCTAGAAACTCTTGTTCTCCCAAAACGATTGGACTTCATATTTGTACACAAATTGTATTTATATATATTTGCGATCTCCCTCTCAAAGTTAAATACAAAGACTGAGATTGTGATACGGAGCTTGTCAGAAAGAGAAAACAAACCAATGCTTTACCTGCCTAACCTTTTTCTTTTTTTTTTTTTTTCCGTTTCATATCCGTAAAACAGATATGACCAACTAAGTAGTTCCTGTTATCACCTAATAGATTAAGAATTTTTTTTTTTTTTTTTTTGCAGATCTTTTTAAATCCTACCTGAGTCATTTTAATATATGGTCTAAGATCAGATATGTATCCAATTTGTGGCCACATGACCTTAATGATAACGTTCAGATCAGAATTCATGTGGATGGATACATGAGAGATTGAGTGTGTATATAGACAGCAGTTTGACCCTTAAAACTGTTGAATTTCCTGATGGGGGCAAGTTGAAGGCAACAAAAATATTGTTCTTTTTTCAGAGCGCTGCTGGGGAGACAGAAATGTGTGGAATGCACCTTTGACATCCCAGACTTTGCCAATCATTACCCTACGTATGTCCACTGCTCGCTGTGTGCATATAGCACATGTTGCTCCCGCGCTTATGCTAACCACATGATCAAGTGAGTCATGTCTGTGTTGTACATTTTAGTGCCCAGCATGAATACCACAGTGTTCATGAAGAACTGGAGATTTCAGTAGTCATTACCAGGAACATTACTTACTATTCGTAATTTTTTATTTTTTCAGCAATCATGTTCCTGGCAGAACCCAGAGAGGTCGCTCTAAGAAAGGGTCTCTCAGGTAATGCTTTTATCTGCAGTCTCTGTGCATTCTTCATTGCTTTAATAGATGCATAATATAAACTGTGGGCTCTGCTATTTACTTTTGGGAACTGTTGTTCGTTTACAGTTGGCTAAACCTGACATGTGCATGTTGTAACTACAAGACAAACCAGGGAGACCTGATGGCCAAGCACTTGGTCCAATACCCAGATCATTATTACTGTGTCTTCTTCATGAAAGGTGAGTGTGCTTTTGTTTAAGCTTTTTTCAACAAGCTTAAACACAGAGCAGTTCGTAAGTAATCGGGCAGCTATAGTTTTGGGTGGTTTGACAACCAGCCCATTTGAAAGGATTTAAAATGCAGAATGTCAACTTTTAATTTAAGTCTGCATTGAGTGAACTAAGTAGGAATCTCAGCCCTTTCCTTTCCAATTTCAGAGGAACATAAGTAATTGGACATGGCATTGCTTTGTTTAGTAACTTGCCTTACAGTTAATGGCTTAAAAATGATCCACAGCCCATAAACATCACCAAATTCTGCAGCATTTTGTACTGTTTTAGTTCAGAGCTCATCCTACTGATATCAGCAATTATCCCTTTTTTCCCTTATTCCATCAGTACATGTTAAATTTGTTCATATATGTCCATAAACTTTGTCTAAGAATTATACCACCTTCCTTACGTATTGTTTTGCTGTTACCTGACCTTTCTGTGTTTTGGTTGTGGTTTGCATGTATTTGTACTTTCTGAGGTTATGCTGGTGTTTTTGGGTTTTTTTTTCCCTTTGTTTTTTTGTTGTTGTGTTTTTTTTTGTTTTTTTTTTCCTATTCTTACACCCAACAGATTTTAGATGTTTCATCATGATTAAATGAATGCTTTGATCATCCTGTAATATGGCCTTCCTTGATCCAATTATTTATGTTCCTCTGAAATGTTACTTTGTTTGAAAAGGGCTGTGATTCATATATCTAATCAAGATTAGTATGTCTTTGAGATAAAGTTAACGCTATAATACAAAATACGGTAAGTCTATAGGGTCCAGGACTCACCAGTGAACCTTTTAGGCCTCTGAAGCAGCATAAGCTTTGGGATAGACACTTGTATACTGTCATAAAAAGGTACTGTGCGGGTACATTTCATTCATCAAGGTACATATGATGCAAATGTACCCTCAGAGTTACAGCAGGGTTTTTTTAACGCTGAATAAGTTTTTCTCAGCACAAAGGAAACTTGCTTTAAAGCAGGACCAAAAAAAAAGCATTAAGACAGGGTGTGTAAATGCAATTGCAATGGAATTCGATACAATTATCTACTGAAGTGATACCATTAAGGGTACCACACTGCAGCAGCGCAGTATAGGGATTAAGTAAAAGTGTATATACACTCACAGGCCACTTTTATTAGGTACACCTTGCTAGTAAAAGGTTGGACCCTCTTTTGCCTTCAGAACTGCCTTAATTCTTCATGTCATACTTTCAACAAGGTGTTGGAAACATTCCTCAGAGATTTTGGTTGGTTATTTGAGTTCCTGTTGTCTTTCTATCATCTGGAACCAGTCTGCCCATTCTCCTCTGACCTCTCACATCAACAAGCCATTTTCGTCCACACAACTGCTGCTCACTGGATATTTCCTCTTTTTCGGACCGTTCTCTGTAAAACCTAGAGATGGCTGTGTGTGAAAATCCCAGTAGATCAGCAGTTTCTGAGATACTCAGACCAGCCCATCTGTCACCAACAACCACGCCATGTTCAAAGTCACTGAAATCACCTTTCTTCCCCATTCTGATGCTCGGTCTGCACTTCAGCAAATTGTCTTGACCACCTCTACATGCCTAAATGCATTAAGTTGTGGCCATGTGATTGGCAGATTAGCTATTTGTGTTAACAAGCAATTGAACAGGTGTACCCAATAAAGTGGCCGGTAAGTGTATAGTTTTTTTTTTTTCTTTAGTACTCTCTGATACTGTGTCTGATACCACTGCTCAGAATTAAGTTCTTGTGACTGTACATAAGTGCAATGTATCTTAACAGTTAAATAACTAAAATCTAGCTGATTTAAATTACGTGTTAGCTAGCTGTTACATAACTTTCGCTCAAGGAGCGCAGCAGTGGAGAGAAGCAGGTTTTGTTCCACACCAGAAAAGTGCTTCTGTGCAGCTGAAAGTAAAGTAAGTTTCGTAGTTTTATCTTGATCTGTCTTTCAACATGTCTGTGTAGCACAGTGACAGCAGGAAACACTTCTGAGGCTAATGCATCTGAAGAGCTCACGTTTCGTGTTGAAGTCTTATTGAATGGTTGAGCTGTAGTTGAATGTCCTCTAAAGGCAGACATACGCTGCGGTTTTAGAAATATTGTTTCTTTGGTGACTCACACTGTACATTTGAATAGACCATTGTGTACAGAAAAGGCCTGCAGTTTACACATGCTATGTGAAACGCAGCCCTGTAAGCCCTATGAATAATTTAAAATAAATTTTTCATTCAGTGAGCTGCAGCAGTGCTGCCAACTACTGAAACCAGGCGATGTGTATGGCAGGACGATACTGTCTCTCTACAGCCTATCTTCCAGTTTAAAGACATTGACATTAACATTCATACCTCACTATTCTATTGCATCCCTAGTTCTCTACATTTTTTTTTCTTTATAGTAAATACAAATTCAGAAAAAAGTTTATTTTGAAAAGTGCAAGTTTTCAAATTAGCCTGCTTCTTTTTTCTGTGAAACATGGTTCATAGCCATTTTTACAGTTTATGCTGCATACAAACTAAACTAAACAATTCTAATGTTGTAAACTGTTCTGCCAAACTGGAGCACTATCAGGTCCCCCATGGGGTATTTTGACAACTGACTTTAATCTCATGCTTCATTTCAAATGTGCTAAAATACTAAATAACACTAACAATTCATAGTCCAATTACTTGATATTAATTACGCTGTGTTCAGCATGTATACTAAAGCTTTATTATCTGGTGAAACTTTAGTATTTAGCTAGCTGGAGTATTTGTATGACTGTTAAACGTTACAAATTACGTTTGATTCAATTTGCCTTTTACTTTTAAAGTCACAACTGAGTGCAAGTTTAGATTTTTTTTTTTTTTTTTTTTGTTTTAAATATATACACTTTCTTAAAAGATAAAATACTGGCCCATCTTGTGCTGTTCCAATTAGATAATAATTGATAGTACATACATTAGGAGACGTTTTATTATTGGACAAAATACATCATTGTAGATTTAGCAACAATAGCTATGTATGGCACAAGATCAGTCTCAGCATCTTGCTATAATGGCTGTAGAGGTACTGCATAGCTCTGGTCCCAATGGGTCACATTGGTAATTCTCTTGCAACACACTTTCTAAAACCTGGTTCTTAGCTGATGAATTGACTCAGGCATGTTGATTCAAATGAACAACCTGTGCTGCACATTGGCCCTTTAGGATCAGAGTTGCCCACCACATTTTAGATGATGATTGAATGATTTACCAAAATAAAATCAAGGTGCTACGATCTTCTGTAGATGGCCTTTTGTTTGGCGAAGGGATAAAGCATTAAGTTAGAAAATCCTGGCCCCGTTTCTTCTTTTGAAGAGCAAAATTCTATGCTTGTTATAATAGATCAGAATTTTAAATTCTAGTAGTAATTATGCGAAAACAGTTGAGGAGCGTGGTTTCATGTTTTGTCTTCTAATAATATTTGTTTTTTTCCATGAATATTATAACATGGTCTTGTTTGTAAATGCAAAAGAAATAACGGTTTAGATATGTTGTACAATGTCTCTAGCGACTACTGCATACAACCATAAATGGCACGGTCTACAATATTAGTTTACATGATTTGAGCTTGAGCTGTTTATAAATGTGTTACTTGGTGTTATTTCACAGTAATTCCTGTGACTTCACAGCAAGTTTGTCAGAGCACTGGGGGGTGGGTGGGAAATCTGTGATTACACAATTCCCTAGGTACAGCACGTGAACGGAGACAGCCAGAAGGAGTTCTAAAACACCTTAAAAGGAGTGTTAAAAAAAAAGATTTACAAAAGGATTGTATGCCAAGGGATTACCTTCTGCTTCTGAACTTCTTACTCTTTCAAAAAGTTAACGGGCATGGGAACCACTTCAGCATTGAGTGTAGGATAGTAAAGTGGAGTGGTAGTAGTCATAAGGCTCCAAAAAAGAAGACTAACTGTGTGTTCCTATGATCCCTCCCCTCCCCTACAGAATGTCTGGAGACTGATATTGAGTTCTGCCAGGTTGAGGAGGAGGAGGAGGAGGAGGAGGAGCAGGTGGAGGTGGTGGAGCCACAAGAGGAAGGAGCTAGTGATGATGCAAAGCCTGACTGGCTGTCCATGGAGAACTGGAGGGTTCCAGGTGATGGAGGATCTGTGCCGGAATTCACAGACATCTGTGGACCGCAGCATTTCATGGGCAAAAGCAGTGATGTCCTTGAGTATTTCCAGCTACTCTTCCCAGACACTCTCATAGACCAAATAGTTTATGAGACCAATACCTATGCCAAGTGTCAACGCTCTCTAGGCAGAGGGGACCCCACCTGGAACCCTCTCAGCAATGAAGAAGTCAAAGGCTTCATAGGCCTCTGTATCCTGATGGGGGTCCAATGTCTTCCTGAGCTAGAGATGTACTGGTCCTGGAAGCACTACCATAGCTGCACCACCTTCTATAGGACCATGTCCGTCACACGCTTCAAGCAGATCAGAGCTCATATTCGAATGAGCAGCATGCTTGCAGAGGAAGACAACCGGCCTATGGACAAGATGTCTTTCTTCCAGTCCATGTTGAAAATCCTAGAGACAAGCATGCAGGAAGCATACAAGCCAAACAAATGTTTGACTGTTGATCAGGCTTTGCTGCCAGCCCAGGACAAAGGAGATGACCGGGAGAAGTGTACAAACTCTCTGCCACGAATTTGGCTCTTGTGTGACTCAAAATCCGGATACTGTCATAAATTGCTTATTCTGACACAACAGGAAAAGCACACAGACTTGGGGAGTTTAGTTGTGCCTTATCTTGTGGAAGGTCTTGAAGGAAAAAATCATCAAATTTTCATATCTAACAAGCTAACAAGTGTTCCCCTCATGATAAAGTTGCACAAAAAGAGCGTATACTGCTCCAGCTCCATCCCCACCCATAGTCCAGTCCTCCCTGCAGAGTTTTGGAGTCGGTCTGCATTAGAGAGCCCTGGGGCCTTCATTCAGGTTGAACACCCTCCTGTGCTGTTTACCAGATGGAAAGATGCAAAAGAGATGATCTGCCTTTCCACGAATGCTGCAGCTGGTCAGCCTGACACAGTGTGGAGGAAGTCCACCAGTAAGGCAGGTGAGCTGTCCACCATCTCAAGACCACTGGCCTTTAAGCTGCTTCAGGATAACATGCGTGGCGTGGACATCTGCAATCAGCTGTTGGCCTGCAACCAGCTTGGTGGACTGGTCCTGGACACAAATTGGCGGCGCCTGTTCTGGTTTCTAGTCAACTTAAGCATCATTAACTCCTTCATTATACTGCGAGAGACCCGAAAAGGCAACCCACCCGGATGGCTTCAGGGGGGCCACTTCTCTCAGGCCGACTACCGCAAACGCCTAGGATACCAGTTGGCCAAGTGTGCTGAAAGAGAAGCTCTCCTGAAGAAAATTGCCAATGACCGAATGCAGCAGCGAAGATATGAGGGTAGGAGTGAAGTTTCTGAGACTTTTGAGGGGGTCAGACATCGTTTAGCCAAAATTACATTTAAGACCAGAAGATGTAAAAGTTGCAACCTAAAGAATCAGCGTCATGAGAGTGTCTATGGCTGCACTGCATGCCATGTCAACCTGTGCAAGGGTACCCGCTGCTTCTGGGACTACCATGGTTTCTCTGCAAAGTTCAAAGGTTATGAGACCTATACACACTGAGTATTTGTGTGTGTGTGTGTGTGTGTGTGTGTGTGTGTGTGTGTGTAAGAGAGAGAGAGTTACAAAGGTTAAAAGAACTTAAAATTTTTAAATGTTCCTACTTCATAATTCAATATAGATAAGTGTTCTCTTAGTCATTTCTTTTTTGTCTTTACAGGTAACCCAAAAATTGGATTTGTGGAGCCTAAGAGGTACATCTTTTTGTCTGTGTGAATGAAATGTATCTGATTTCTCAACTGAATATGCATATGCTGTGAAATACTATCTACAAAATATTTAATACAACCCTTTATATACAAATTTCACTTGAATCACTTCAGAAAAGTGCTGAAGATCACATTGCACATACTATTTAGAAGTTGTAGGCAACATAAAATAATGTTTATTAATAATAATAATAATAATAATAATAATAATAATATAAAGCTATTTATCATGACTATAAGCATTTATTTTGGAAAACACCAGTATTAGTCTCAACAAAGGAGAGGCTACATGATGCTCAGTAGGGAGACTTTATTAGATGGCAGAATGGCTTTACTTGTGTGCTTTTACTGTTCATGGTAGGCTTTATGGTAGAGTCAACTAGACCGCTGAACATACAAGTCACCACTTTTGCCAACCTTGTAGTTATCTTCACGTTTTTACTACTATTGTGCAGCACTATGCTCTAATGAATGTATGGTTAACATATGTGCATGTACGGAACATGGCCTAAAGGAACATGAGTCAACTGTATTCTTAGCTCACTTGTAAAATTTCCTCATGTATATATTTTGTCTTCTTTTAGAGAATGTACTCAGCCTGCCCTGGACTCCAAAAACGTTCCACGCAGCTCTTCAGTAGATGAATCTGCAACATCGCTGGAGGTCTCCTCTGTTCAAGATGAAGACCTCGATCAGGAATTGGCACCACTGGAGGAGTCAGACTCAGACTTTGAGACCGACGACAGTAGTCAGCAAGAGCCCCTTACGATAGAAGATGAGCAAACAGTCAGTGAGACCACAGCAAAACCTGGTTCTCCAAAGACCAACAAAGAAAGAGAGGAGACGCTATCTGTTAGACAGCTGAGAATACTGCTGTTTGCTTTGTGCTCTGGGGTTGAGAAAGCAGCCAAAGACATGGACACAAGACCTCAACTCATTAGAGCCTGGCTTCGAGACAAAGAGAAAAGACTGGACCGTGAAGGTAGGAGTGGAGAGGCTGTAGAGCGCCTGGTGGAGTGGGTGTTAGTCCAACGAGAACAGCAGAGTATTATCAATGAGAAGAACCTCTTTCAGAAAGCTTCAGAGGTCCACAGTCAAACTAATCAGAGCAGTTCTTTCCGTATTTCATATGAGTGGGCAGTCTGCTTTATGCTGCAGCATAAGCTAGGTCTGCAAAGTTTGGCTTTGCCCACTTGCCAGCTTCCACGCGGCCTGGAGGAAAACTGCCACCATTTTACTGGGTTTGTACAGAGACAGATTCAAATGCACAATGTTCCTCGTTCCGCTGTTGGTGCTATGGATGAACTATCTATTTTTGTTGACTTTGACACCCTTGTTGATGGTTCCATTACTTCCAAAGAGGCAGCCTTCCAGTTAGAGGGTACTGGGAAACCTTGGGTGAATATTTACCTTGCTTTGCTGGCAGATGGCGCAATGCTGCCAACAGTGCTGTTTTTTAAAGGCACCCCTTTTGGCAGTTTTAGTAAAAGGCTACCAGACTCGCTGCTTCTTGAGGCAAGAGTTGAAGGTTTTTCAGAGAATGAGGAGCTCGACATCTGGAATGCTCGTGTGTGGCAGCAGCATTTAAACTCCCAAAAAGGGAGCAAGACCATTCTAGTTATGGATGGCCATCATAGCCACATGTCTGAAGGCTTTGTGTCCACCATGAGCGGCACAAAAACCTTACCTGTCATTATTCCATCAGGTTGCACTAGCAAGCTGCAGCCTTTGGAGATTTGTGTACGTCCTGTGCTGAAGAAGTTCTTGCTAGCTCGTTGGTCTCAATTGACAACCCAAGGTTGTGTAGCTGAGGTCACGCCTGAAGAACTGGTGCGGCTCCTTGTCACCTGGCTAGAGGAGTTCTTGGCTTGTTGTTCCAGCAAGCCTGAACTAACTCAGTACTCTTTTTGCCTTTCCCGTGTGATTGCCGAGCAAGAAGAATGTATAAAGGAAGCTAATACTCAGGTGGCGCTGATAAATACGTTGACGGAAGCCATGCTTGGACCAGAGGCAGTAGATTCTGAGCCATTATCAGAGGAAGAATCTGTGGAGACACTTGCTGAAGGTGCAATGGAGACAAGTAAAAATGTAACTGGTGAAGAATCGCCTGGGACTGCAAAGGAGGATGTTCAACAAACCGGGACGAAAAGAGACAGTCAGACTAGAGATGAAGGCAGAACAGAGACTGAGGTCAGTGAGAATGAGCAGCAAGCACAGAAAATGGTAAATAAAGGTTTGGAGGCATCAAGTGAGACTTCAGAGACTTGCTCTTCCCTTCTTCCACATGTCTTTCCACAGTCACCAGCCTCAACCCAGGTTTCTGAGAAAGAGGACCTTTTAGGGCCCAGTGAAGCCTGTCAGGACTCTGGTGTAACTCAAACAGATGCAGGATTCAGTAGCTAATCTGCTATGTGAAGGCTCAAGATGATGTTACCATGAGCTGTATTTCAAAAGAAATGTAGAGACTGAGTATATAGATGTAAAATGCTCCAATTCTTTGTGCACGACAAGCCTGCTTGCTTGTTGAATAAATCATGTTTTTGTGGGACTGAATGAAATCTTGAAACTTGGAAGATTGATAAAATGTAGCTTTTCATTTCTCTGCAAACGCTACATTAACTTGGCTGATAGCAGAATGTGATCGACTTTTTTTTACTATTTGTACTATCTTTCAACAAAACCTCACTCACATTGTAACTATTTTAATTGATTTCTATGGACTGAGATCTCTGGTACATAAATGTTAATATTCTTTACCCGTCTTTTGTCTCCGTGTTACTGATGTGATGTTAATAATAGTCGAACCTGGATGTGTCTTGAAAATTCTGTCTGATTTTAACTGCAGGCAAATCGGATTTGTTCTTCAAATCAGATCTTTTGAGACATTATTTACATGTGATCAGATTGGATTTGTGTGTCCACACATCACCAACCTATCTGAATGGGTTACTGTGGTAACAACGTAGGTGTCAGTAATTATGTAGCTTTGCTGGTGACACGGGTTTCACATGTGGATTAGTACAATCTCTTCAGAATTCTCTGGCATAAGCAGGAATCTTTTGGTGCTTTTCCGTCATTCTGGACTGGATTTGAAATTTGTCGTTTGTTGCATTGCGAGTGACGCAAAAGATGCTTTGAAATTCGATTTTAGCGGCCAGAGCGTCTAGACATGAGATGCATCTGTAAAAATCTGATTGGAACTGCGTTTCAAACCAGCTCCAAATGTGGTTTTGGTTACCACTTGGAAAAATCAGCTTTTGTGGTTTTCTTGCTGTCCACACTATCAAAGATCAGTCTAGATATCCAGACAGACTTGAGCTGAACCTAGCCTAGTACACCTAATCGAATTATCAATTTAATCATCTCTTCTTGAATTGAAGTGGGTGTGTTGGAGCAGGGGGAACATGTGTTCCAGGGGTTGGGATTCACTTACCCTAGAATCTAAACTGCAGTTATGTGCAAAATAATAGTGTGTTTAAAACAACTGAGAAAAAGCTCAATCCTCATAATCCGCATTTATTTCCATGTACATAAAGGCACTGGAAGCACTGCACATTCAAGTAAAATTGAAAACAAACAAAATATCAATTTTAAACTGAAAAATAATAATAGGCTGCTAATATAGCAGTCTGTATTTTCATTTACAAACTTGCATATTTACAATATAAACTGTAACATTATCAGAAAAGCTAAATCTGTTAATCACTAATTTAGTTGTATAACCTTTTTCTGATAACTGCTTTATATCTGTGTGGCATGGAGTCAACTAACATGACACCTGTGAACAGATATTCCAGCCCAAGCTACATTCCACAGTTCTTCTGCATTCTTGGATTTTGCATTAAAAACAGGATTTTTGATGTCACTCCACAAATTCGCAATTGGATTGAGGTCTGGGGATTCGGCTGGCAACTTCATAACATCAATCTTGTTGGACTGGAACCAGGATGTTGTCCTTGCTGGTGTGTTTGGGGTCATTGTCCTGCTGAAACGTCCATTTTGAGGGCATTTCTTCTTCAGCATAATGCAACATGACCTCTATATTCTAACTGGTCCATGGTGCCTGGTATGCGATAGACGGGCCTGACTGCAAAGTATGAGAAAAATCCCCAAACCATTATGCTTGCACCTCCATGTTTTAGAGTCTTCACAGTGTACTGTGGCTTGAATTCAGTGTTTATAGGTCGTCTCACAAACTGTGGCCTTTACACCTATTAAGAACAGTCTTGCTCTCATTTGTCCGGAGAATGTTGCGCCACTTCTCTTTAGGCCGGTCGATGTGTTCTTTGGCAAACTAACCATTTCAACACGTCTGTTTTTCAGCAATGCTACTTCATGAGAATTTCTTGCAAATAGTTTGGCTTCATGTAGGCATCTTCTGATTGTTGCAGTGCTCACAGGTAACTGAAGATCTTTGATTTCCCCGGAGCTGATCATTGGATGCTTCTTTGCTATTATTCTATGATCATATGCGGATGGTAGTATTTCTTTTCCTACCACGTGTTTTGGGTTTTGTTTGCCATTTTAAAGCATTTCAGGATTTTAGCTGAGCAGCCAGTTATTTTTTGCACTTTTTTATATGGTTTCCCCTCTCCAATCAACTTCTTGATCAAAGTTTTTTCTCCTTCAGTACAATGTCTGGAATGACCCATTTTACTCACTGAGCAGGGGCTAAAACAAGCAGGTACAACATTTGCTGCCTTCCTTCTTTAAATAAAGGCCATAATTGATACCTGATTCTTCACAGAATTAATGACCTCACTAATTGAACTCCACACTGCTATTAACTTGAACGCGCCCCTTTTATTAAATGAGTCAATTACACCCAAGCAGCAGTGTGCATGTCATGACTGCTGATTCTTTTGGTTGATCATTACTGGGCTGCACCTAGACATGAATTTTTTCTACCATGTTGTATCATCTTTGCTGCCAAAATCAGTGATTTAAACACATTAGTGATGTTAGACTGCTATTAATTTGCACATAACGGTATTTGTCCACACCCAGTGGGATCCAGCAGGTTCTGTCCTGTTTGTTCAAAGCTGACCAGTGTTTTGCGGATATTTATTGGGCTCAGGTCAGGCTGAAATTTCACATTCAGGTTTCCCAAAACCTGTCATCCCTAATCAGTCTGGGCCTGCATTTAGATCTCCCTTATTCATCCTTCCGACTGGGGCGGCACGGTGGCGTGGTGGGTAGCACTGTCGCCTCACAGCAAGGAGGCGACCAGGGTCCTCTCTGTGTGGGGAGAACATGCAAACTCCACGTGTCGGCGTGGGTTTCCTCCCACAGTCCAAAGACATGCAGTCAGGCCAATTGGACATGCTAAATTGCCCCTGGGTGTGTGTGAGTGAATGTGTCTGTCTGTCTGCCCTGCGATGGACTGGCAACCTGTCCAGGGTGTATCCTACCTTCCGCCCGAAGACTGCTGGGATAGGCTCCAACACCCCCCCGCGACCCTGACGGAGAAGCGGCTTAGAAGATGGATGGATGGATGGATGGATGGATGGATGGATGGATGGATGGATGGATGGATGGATGGATGGATCCTTCCGACCTTCTGTTGATGTCTTCAGGGAGGCTGGAGGTTAGGGAAGGCTGTAAGGTTGCCGGTTCGATCCCTCGGCTGACAGTCCATGACTGAAGCACCCTTGAGCAAGACACCTAACCCCAAAGTGCTCCCCGGGTGCCATGGATAGGGCTGCCCACTGCCCACAGTGACAAGTGGTTCTTAATTCATTAATTCAACTTGAAATTTGACCCATTTGGAGAAATCACAGTACTGCACACATGCAGTCCTCATTTGTTTAAATACTAACAAATCCTGCATGGATGTGGTACTTTTTTGCATTTACTAGACTACTTTGGCACAGTATGCAAATTTCGCTCTCACTTTTATTGCCATCCAGCTTAACTTTACTGCAGCCTGTCTCTGGTCATTTTATAAGCTGCACCGACTACTCAAATAAAGTGAATAACTCGATCCAGGAAGCTTTGGATCCTGGAGCTCCAACTTTCTGTGGGCTCTAGCCTCAGTCCGCCACACCTGCGCTAGCCCTTTTTCGGCCGGAAGAGATCCGTGAAGGTAAGCCTGGGGTAGATGCAGGTTTGAGCTGCGGTGGAAGAGTTGGTGACCATATTTCCTCGACGCTGACTGTTGGCGCTTCGTTCTCCAGCTGCTTATTTGGGTTTTCCGTTGCTCCTAAAGTGGTGCAGCAGTTGCACTCTGGCGCCTTCATCCACGCCCGAATGTAAGGGTGCCAGTTAAGGTGGAACTTAAAAATTAGATAAAGCAACTTTTCGCCTCCCTGCAGTCGTAAATGTTTAACAGTGTGTCCAGCCTGCTTTAGCCTCAGTCATGCTTATATAAGAGCGGAGCGTTTCCCCACAGCAGCCCCTGCCGTCGCCTCCGCTCACTCTCCACCTCTGCCTGGGAAAGGCGGTCGTTTCAACGTCTGTCGGCCGAGCTACGGTTGAACAAAATGGGTACGTATAGGTTACATTTCCTTCTTGCGTGGTGTTTATTGTTTGTGGACTTGGCAGAGAATAGCAGCAAACGCACAACGTAGACCACGTCGTCAAACGGTCGTTTACGTTGTCCGGGCAAGGACCAGAGCCTCGTGTTCAGAACCGATCCACCGCGGTGCTGTGAGATCTGTGGACTGCTCAGAAACCCGTTTTCACTTCGCACAACATTGAAACGTAGCCGTTCGCCTCACAGGGCCTGTGGGACTTTGGGTCAGTCACCGAAGTGAACTTGGTTAGGTTTGCAGTTTGGACTTCCGTCAGTTACGGACTTCTCCACACACTGGCGCGTTCGGCTAGTCCTGATTTGTGAGTTCAGATGAAGTCAGATTCACACCGAAATCCGCCAATATTACACACCAAGGGTTTATTTTCTAAAGCTCAGATTAATGAAACCTGGCCAGGCCGGTTCGGGGACGCGTCCACACTTCTTGCTTTGTCCGTCCGTGTGTAGACAAAGAGCAGGGGACGTGAAAAATACGCGCTTTTTACTTTGACAGGTGATTTTCAACACCAGTGACCTCAGAATCCATAAGACTGAAATTTTCTCAAAGGGAGCTCGGTGTGTTTGCTCCGTGCAGCTCCGTCTCCTCAGAGTGAGACCATCTGGCTTTGGAGTTTAATCTCCTATGCAAATCATCAACGACTGCAAATTCACTTGTACAAATATTCACAAACAGATGCTGTGGTGTTTTATTGTTTTATACAGGTCTATTTCTATTACAATCAATAGAAAATTGGGTATTTCTCTCATTTGCACAAACATTGGCCCAGTAATACACTTTACTCATTATTGGTTAAAAATATTTTGCACAAAAAGCACAATTTAAGATGTCTACACTACCAGTAATCCCGCAGAGTTGGTTATTACCTGATCTGTGAACACTTTCAAACACAGTTTGGTATATTTGAGTGATTTTATGCAGTTCTACTCGCATTTCTATGGCTGGCTACTGCAGAACAGCAGATCGCTACATGTGCTGCTATGAAGTGACTGTATTTAGCCTCAACATCGTTTGCTGGGTTATGTACACGTTAGAACACTGATGGACTAAAACACTAGCTGGATACAAAATCCTGAATTCTGTTTAACTGATAAGGGGGAGGCTGCAGTGCAAATAACATTAATTGCTAGTTTTAAGCAATGCAGGAATGCCCCTTTGAGTCAATGCCTAAGTGGAGTTTTTTAATGGTGAAGGAACTTGGCTTACTCAGCTTAGTGTAAGAGTAGACTTAATCTACTCCACAAAACCAGCCTAAAAGTCTTCAGTACAATGAGTTCACAGGCCTGGGACTGAGGGCTGTTTGACTTAGCTAATTCTTCAGATATTCTCATGAGACTGCTGGTCAAGAAATTTGACCAGCTGGGGCGAGAGACTGCATTAATTTAAGAGAGCTATGGATAAAATTGATGTTGTTGTTGTTGTTGTTGTTGTTGTTGTTGTTGTTGTTGTTGTTGTTGTTGTTGTTGTTGTTGTTGTTGTTGTTGTTATTTTAGAGGTGTTTGATTTGCATTTCAATCTCCCCTAATACATTTAAAAGGGGAGCAGTAATATAGTACATGAAAGGTGAATTTAAATGTAAATGTGAAGCTCATGGTTTTTGACCTCTTCCTGTGGGACCCCACTACATGCATGGGACCCCAGAATATACATGTTCTCTCAACAAAATGCTGTCCACTGTACCTCCAGTCACCTGGGATGGGGTGCACTGACCAGCTTACTTTGTGCACCTTTGTCTCCATTATTGAAGAGGCTGTGCCCAACCCACACATGTTTTAGATGACCTCAAGGTTTGGTATTGCCTGCAAACCAGGTTGCCTTCAGCGCTCATGCTGGCACCTGAACCAGTGTTTACTGAATGTGTTTGATCAGTGCTTGATACATTTATAAATGCCCACATCTCTTCCATGGTGTACTTGAGATCTGCAGGTGGCGAGTATTATCGCATGTTCCACATAATGCCATTCAGAGCCTGGTACCTGAATGAGCGGAACAGATAGGTACGCTTTGTTAGCCACTCATTTTTCGTGGTTAAACAGCGCCTGTAATGTTGTTTTATAGAATGTTGTGCAAGGATCCAAACCAAAACCCTCCTGGAACATGCTTAGAGTATTTTCCCAGGCTTCAACATGAGTTGATCAAGCTGTTCAAGTGCTGAAAGCTCCTCTTTTTGGAAGGGGTCCATAATAACTGAATTGAGTTGCATTTGAAATTAGCATTTAAAGAACTTGAGCAAATTTGGAAACTAACATGTACAACCCCAATTCCAATGAAGTTGGGACGTTGTGTAAAACATAAATAAAAACAGAATACGATGATTTGCAAATCCTTTTCAACCTGTATTCAATTGAATACACTACAAAGACCAGATATTTAATGTTCAAACGGATAAACTTTATTCACTCATTTTGAATTTGATGCCTGCAACACGTTCCACAGAAGTTGGCACAGGGGTATGTTTACCACTATGTTACATCACCTTTCCTTTTAATAACACTCAATAAGCGTTTGGGAACTGAGGACACTAATTATTGAAGCTTTGTAGGTGGAATTCTTTCCCATTCTTGCTTGATGTACAACTTCAGCTGCTCAACAGTCCGGGGTCTCCGTTGTCGTATTTTGCGCTTCATAATGCGCCACACATTTTCAATGGGAGACAGGTCTGGACTGCAGGCAGGCCAGTCTAGTACCCGCACTCTTTTACTACGAAGCCACGCTGTTGTAATACGTGCAGAATGTGGCTTGGCATTGTCTTGCTGAAATAAGCAGGATGTCCCTGATAAAGACGTTGCTTGGATGGCAGCATATGTTGCTCCAAAACCTGTATGTACCTTTCAGCATTAATGATGCCTTCACAGATGTGCAAGTTACCCATGCCATGGGCACTAACACACCCCCACACCATCAGAGATGCTGGCTTTTTAACTTTGAGCTGATAACAAGACAGACAGTCCTTTTCCTCTTTGGCCTGGAGGACACAATGTCCATGATTTCCAAAAACAATTTGAAATGTGGACTCGTCAGACCACAGGACACTTTTCCACTTCTCAGATGAGCTCGGGCCCAGAGAATCCGGCGGTGTTTCTGGGGGTTGTTGATATGTGGCTTTCGCTTTGCATGACAGAGTTTTAACTTGCACTTGTAGATGGAGCGGCAAACTGTGTTCACTGACAGTGGTTTTCTGAAGTGTTCCTGAGCCCATGTGGTTAATATCCATTACAGAATGATGTCGGTTTTTAATGCAGTGCCGCCTGAGGGACCGAAGGTCACGGGCATTTAATGTTGGTTTTCTGCCTTGCCGCTTCCTTCAGAGATTTCTCCAGATTCTCTGATTCTTATGATATTATGGACTGTAGATGATGAAATCTCTAAATCCCTTGCAATTTCACGTTGAGAAACATTGTTCTTAAACTGTTGCACTATTTACTCACGCAGTTGCTCACAAAGTGGTGAACCTCACCCCATCGCCCGTTGTGAACGACAGAGCCTTTCAGGGATGCTCCCTTTATACCCAATCATGACACTCACCTGTTTCCAATTAACCTGTTCACCTGTGGAATGTTCCAAACAGGTGTCTTTTGAGCATTCCTCAACTTTCCCAGTCTTTTGTTGCCCCTGTCCCAACTTCTTTGGAACGTGTTGCAGGCATCAAATTCAAAATGAGTGAATATTTGCAAAAAACAATAAAGTTTATCTGTTTGGACATTAAATATCTTGTCTTTGTAGTGTATTCAATTGAATATAGGTTGAAAAGGATTTGCAAATCATCGTATTCTGTTTTTATTTATGTTTTACACAACGTCCCAACTTCATTGGAATTTGGGTTGTAAAAACAGCAGAATATGATGACCAATAAAAGAGGTAAGGGCTGTAAAACGGGCAGCTGTAACCTTGCTGCATTTTTAGTAGCAAGAAACATGTTCACAGCAGAACGTGTTACTTGTAGTCTGACCGTTCACCTATATTAACACTTCATAAAGGAACTGAAATTTGAGTGACAATAAAAAAATAAAAACTGTATTGCAAAGTAATGAGAGCTTTTGGTTTACATCATGCAGGATTTGTGGAGAAATGACCTGAGAATAACCTTCAAGTGTTGTTTATCATGGGGAGGATGTTGTACAATCCTTGGCAAGGCTCCTTGTCTCCTGCATTGCTGTGAAATTACACATCTGTTGCATGGTTCACATTAACCCCTTCAGTTTATGTTAGTGTCTACCACTCTTTATTTGGTATATACTATGAAACTAATTAGGCACGTTAGGTAGTCATATGGTTAAGAAAGGGATGTCTGGCCCTGCCCACGGTTCCTTAGAGTTTAAGAGGGTTTAAAATAAGAAGCCAGTGTGGCCTTTGGCTGTCCACTCCTGTTTTGAACTGTATGGGATTATAATCATCTAATGATAAGATTTGTTATGGGTTCTTTGCATTTAGAAAGTAAAGGTTTTTAGAGTATTTGCCGAGCCACCCGCTTACAGTAGTTCCACCATATTACGTATGTACTCAGTTTGCCTGTAACCATGTAGTCTGCAACAGGACACCTCTCTGATGATGGCAGTCTCTCTAATGAACTAGCCTGTTATACAATGTTGTTAGAATTTCATTAGATTAGTTCATTAGACAGTTATGATAAGGGTAATACACAATAAAAGGAATATGTGCAAAAATACTGTCTACAGGCTTATGCACAACTAAATATATACACAATATATGCAATAGAACTATCCTGCGATAAAAAGGCAGTGTGATAATGAATGTACAAGGAGGCACATGTAATGGCATAAAATGACTATACTGAATAAGTGTGTGCAGATATTGGTAATGAAATGGTGTCTAGGTGTGGAGTGTCCAGATGTGCAATAAAGTGTGCATAAGTGCAGTATGTACAGTGAGGTGTCCGTATGTGCAGACAGATAAAAGAAACCTGTGATTTAGCATAAGAGATTCAGTCCTAATCCATTCTCTTCCCTCTTTTCTCTTCTGGCCCTACTGGTGAGAGTGGGCTCTAGGGACAAAAGATCTCCTGAGTCTCTGTGACAGCAACCTGCCACTAAAGAACCTCCTCTTGTCTATATGTACAATTGTCCATTATGTATGTTCACACACATCAGAGAGCCCATATTCCAGGAGTTAGCATGGGGGCTGAAATTTTATCCTTTTCTAAAACATTTGCTTTTGCTACTGAAAGCACATTTAAAAGCAGTTACTTTTGTGCTTCAACTCAAAAATATAGAGCACTTAATATTTTACCAAGTTTATCTCTACTTTCACTTCAGTTTGTGTCCACCACTGTTTCCACATCACTGTCCTAAGAAATGCATTTCCACTTGCAGCAAGAATTAAGTATTATTAAGATTTTATGGTAATAAGTCACTGAGGCCCATATGAATTGAACATAAACATGCAAGAAGTAGAACATTTTGCAACCTCTGTAGAGTTCTTAGAGATGTGATCAGTATGACTGTTTCTCTCCACAGCATCGAAGTGCTCAGGATGTGGACCGGGATACAAAAGCCCTCTGGATGCCATGAAGGGTGAGTGCAATACAGAGCTTGGTAACTGTAGCTAAATAACAAATGGGGCACATTTAAAAACCTGGTACCTGAACATTCCTCAAGGGCCCCGAGAGGAGATCGTTTACCTGCCCTGTATTTACCGGAACACCGGAGTCAGAAAGCCTGACTATCTTGCGACCGTTGATGTCGATCCCAAGTCTCCCACTTACTGCAAGGTAATGTGACATTAAGGAAGGTTTGTTTATTATTTATATCTTTTGTGTACGTGTGTCTCTATAAATAAGAATAGATTCCTAGGTGAACGTGTACCACAGGAAAATAAAAAGCAAAAACATTATATAGTTCGATGTGACCCAACAAAATTCACAGAGGGTTGAAAGCTTTGATTTCCTTAAGACAAAATATCAGTTGGCTTTTATTAGTATTGTATGGCTTGTGCTGGTTAAGCACTGTATGTGATGGTATTTGTTTTTTGTTTGTTTTGAAATATGTAAATGAGACCATGCATGTCCATTAATTGTAAAACATTTTTGTTTTAAATGTGCCACATAAATAAAACTTATCTGCATATTACAGATGCTGAGATGTAAACAGTCATTCAGGGTGGTTTGATGTGAAATGGTTTATCATAGAGAAACTGATACACTCCGGTTTCTTTACTGTTGTGGTGATGGGAACCGGGATTTCAATGTCTACAGCAAATGCGTCCTAAGTTTTTATTAAATAAAATTAGGATTTTGGCCTAGATGTACCTCTTTGCCCTAAATGGTTTTAGAAAGGTGTATATATTAAGCAAAAAATCTTCTCAAAGCTATCATGTCACAAATGTTTCAAGCATCAGGCAGTGCATTCATAGCCTTTTTTCTGCAATATCATTTTGTGATGGAGCTTTTAGAGGCATTGAACTCTTCAGACGTCCAGTTCCTATCACCAGCACTGGGAGCATTTGTGGCTCAGTAAGTTTCTCTTGAGCAGAACATTTCACATCAAACTACTCTGAATGACTAGGTTTAGCTGTCAATGATTTAATGAGTTATACAGAAATTTTTAAAAATCGCTGAAATTACCCTTTAACAATATGTCTTTAGCAGCAGCTCTGATCAAGGTGGTTGTTTCATAGTAACAAAGTGTAATATACATACTTGCGCTCACATTTTACAGTTCCATAAAACATAAAATTGATGTTTCAATGAATTGTTGGCATGAATATTTTTTTATCCTCGTGCAAGGAACAAATACCCTAATAGTGGTTTCAGTGTTCCGACGCCGACACCTTGAGCAATTACAGGGGGTTCTATCATTTTATTTCCTCTCAAAGTTTCTGCATGACTACATTGTTATTTGTATATATACATATTTTTTATATATATATATGAGAGAGAGAGAGAGACATTTTGTTTACAATTCAAAATGACCGGTGAAAACACACCTGATTCAGCTCGGTAGTATTAGTGTTGTAGTGTTCAGTTGTTTTGTTAATAACTAGAAAATCACCACATAGAGCTGGGAGGAAGTGGGGTTGGTCATCGCTGCTGTAGTAAGAAATTCCTGCTTTTCAAACAGCCACTCTGATTTTCTGTTTAAGCTTGCACATTTCAATAATTCTCTCCATACACTGGATGTGTTCAGGTGATTCACAGGTTGCCCATGCCCAACATGAACGATGAGCTGCACCACTCTGGCTGGAACGCCTGCAGCAGCTGTTATGACGATGCCTCCAAAAAGCGCAGTCGGCTCATTTTACCTTCTCTCATCTCCTCCCGCATCTACGTTATTGACGTGGATACGGATCCGCGAGCTCCTCGACTTCACAAGGTAAGACTAAAGTTGGTGAGATCTGAGCACTTGCACAATTACAATTCACAATAATTACACACATAATGAATGGCCTGTAATCGTCAAAGTTGCTTAAAAAGATGCACAGATTTGACCGCCTTTATTTTATTCAAGAGCTGCTCTATGCCTGATTCGTGAGACTTTTGTACGATGTGGAAACAAGCAGAGGTTTTACTGCAGATGATGAATCGGATTCAGTGCGTGAAAACAAGTGGCAGCGTACTGGCACTGTACGCCCTGTTTCATGCTGTTTACAAGCCAATGGCTGTGCTGTAGTTGGAGTTTGAGGTTGAGTAGTAAGTGCATTGCTACCCATACTGAACAAACATTATAGTGATAAAATTACAATGAATAAATAAAAAATGAATAACATGTAAAATAAACAAAACTTTTTTTTAAAGATGGTAGAAGTACTGTAGTGTGATTATTTTAGATGGTGTATTATTGCAGATTGAGATGTTTTGAGGCTAGCTGTGTTTTGTATTGTTTTTATCATTTTTGGACAGCATCATTAATATAAATCAAAAGCACAGTGTAATGTTTTAAATGGAAGAGTTGCAGCATTTGTTCACACCAAAATGGGTACATCTGATATTGTACTGGATTGTCCATAAATTGTTATTCTTAGTCTCTGTTTTTATTTTTGTCATTGGTATTGGAGATATTGTATTATAGATATTGATATTATAGATAATTGGGATGAATTTGCTCGTTTCATCCTGGCAAGATTCATGTGTAGTTCCAAGCACACTTTTTCCAGTAATTCTTCTCTTCTCTCAGACTGTTGAGCCTGTGGAGATGTATTGGAAGTGTGGACTGGCCAATCCTCACACATCCCACTGCCTTGGCAGTGGGCAAGTTATGATTAGCACCCTTGGTGACCCCTCAGGAAATGGCAAAGGTTAGATATTACTCTGATTTCAGAGTCCCTCAGTTTGGATGTTTGATGTTTATGTTGTATATAATCTGTACCATTTCCATTCATTAATCTACAGTGAAACCCCACCCATGGAAACATGTCTTTTCAATGTGTATCGTTAGGTGGATTTGTGTTGTTGGATGGTGAGACCTTTGAAGTGCTTTGTAACTGGGAGTTACCTGGTGAAGCAGCTCCTTTTGGCTATGATTTCTGGTACCAACCACGCCACAACGTCATGATAAGCACAGAGTGGGGAGCACCCAAAATACTTGCAAATGGATTTAATCCTGCCGATCTCAAAGATGGTGAGTCTGTTTATGGGGTGCATGTGTGTTTGCTCAACTGTGCAACATTAGAATCAATTATAATGGATCTGTAATATTCACTAAGGTATGCACTCATTTTTAGGCAAAGTACATTTATATACTATATTCGAACATGGAAACGTCCTTTCAGGAATACTTCTTTCGGTCACATTTATGTATTCGGTGTATATTTAAATATGTATATAACATATTTATTAGACTCACTGGTCAAATTCCATGTTTGGTGATTTGATGAAGTGAAAATAAGTTGACAGGGAATGCACTTCTGCACATTTTGATAAACAGGCACTGTTTATTTTTCTGAATTTATCATATTGAGAAAAAATATATAAATTGTGGCCTGTGGAAAAGTTATGACAAACTTTAATATTTTAGCATTTGTTTTATATCACATTTTATTATTACATGTGTATTAGAATTTGTTGTTTAAGCTGTAAAGAAAATATAATAAAAGCAATAAGAGTATTGAGAGAAATGCAAGTATAGATCCTTCCAGGCCATATCCTGCTATGCAGGTCTAGTTGACCACACTGTTATTTGCACTTTGATCAGATCTGTGTATCCAGGCATCACCGATCTATCTGCATGGGTTGCTGTGGTAATTACGTGGACATCAGTAACTATGCAGCTACACTGGTGACTGATTCCCAAAACAAATCCCAGCACTTCCATCTCTCTGGATTTGACATCATTATTTGTCGGGTTACAAGTGTCACAAATGTCACTTTGAAATCCAATTTCAGCACCCACGTCCAAATGCCTCTGTAAAAATCTGATTGGCGTTACATTTCAAACATCCTACAAATGTGGCTTGAGTCTGTTTTGTTTTTTTGTTTGTTTGTTTTCGCTGTCCAAACTATCAAAGTTATCTAGATCTTGTATCTAGACATCGAGATACAAAGCGGACAGGCCAAACATCGAATTTGGGCTGGCAGTCTGAACACGGCTAAAGACTGCTCAGCTGGCTAATGTCTCAGTAGGTAACAGTGAGTGAAGTGGTGTCTGCGTGTAGATATGAGAAAGATGTCATTAAACTGGGTTGGAAATTGAAAGTGAATGAAAGTGACCACATTCGGTGACCATAATGTTCGTTCATTAGTGTAATATGTATAGGATAATTATAGAAAAGCACAAGCGCCATATTCAGTGGGTGAGTGCATGTGTGCCATACATCTAGAGAATGATTTAGGCCTGAATGCTTGACCCCTACAGCAAGGGAATCATGTGGTTCTGTTATACTGTGGAGGGCATTTTACTGGCTTGTTTTGGGTCCCCTTTGATTGCTGCAGATCAATAGTTATTCTGACTGATATAAATTGTTGTGAGCCTTATCAAGTTATGGAACATGTCTACTTTGATGGGTGTGGTCACTCCCTGGAACACATTTGCCAGATCCACAGGGCAAGAGGGGTCACTGAATGGTTTGATAGGATGAAAATAATGTAAATCAAATGTGATGACCTTCACAGTCACCAGATCTCAACCAGTCTGAACATCTGACAGATTCTGGACTGACATGTGAAACAGCACTTTCTTTGATGTCTGCAGTTGTTGTTCAGTGGTACCTGAATTGTGTGGTTTTTTTTTTTTTTTTTTTCCCCCTCCGCTCCCCTCCCCCTTATTCCCACTCACCTCTTTCCAGGTCACTATGGCCAGTGCATCCACGTGTGGGACTGGACCACTCACAAGCATGTGCAGACTCTCGATCTGGGAGAAGAGGGTGCCATCCCTCTAGAGATCCGCTTCCTGCACGACCCTGCTGCAGCTGAGGGCTATGTGGGCTGTGCACTGCAGGGCACTGTGTTCCGCTTCTACAAGACTCCGGCAAGCAGTTCCTATAGGCAGCTAGTCAACCAGATGTTAATCATTATCTTAAGGACACAAATCTGAGAAATGATCGTGATAATAGTGGCTATATGTTGTAAAAATGTGTTTGTGCTTCTCAGAAGGGTGATTGGGCTGCAGAGAGAGTCATCAAGGTTCCCAGTAAAAAAGTAGAGGGTTGGATTCTGCCTGAAATGCCAAGTAAGGTTTTTTCATTGTATGCAACGAAACCTTTCTAGAGAGATTTGCTGAGGCATGTTTATGAGCGTTTATCTGTTTTGCTTCAGGTCTTATCACTGACATTATAATCTCATTGGATGATCGCTTCCTGTACTTCAGCAATTGGTTGCACGGTGACATTCGGCAATATGATATCACTGACAGGAGGAATCCACGTATGGTGGGCCAGGTGAGAAGCCACAGGTTCTTCTAGGCATCAGATAATTAACAATAAGAATGCATTTTCTTTATGATGCGCCTTTCGTTTGGGTAATAATCTCAACATGCTACAAAGGTGAACTCAGTACAATGATAAAACTAACGTTTTAGAAAAATACAGCATGCAGCTGAAATACAGTAAAAGCAGTGAACCATCATTACATTTAAATAAATGCCACCATGGCAATTTAAAAAGTACAATGTCACACTTTAATATTCATGAAAAGGCCTTTCTAAATAAAAGCATCTTTAATCTGGTTTTAAAAGAAGTCTGTTGATGCCTGAGGCAATCAGTAAGGGCAGGCAAGGGCCAGCTGCACAAAAGGCATGATCGCCCTTTGTATGCAGTTTACTTCTGGGAAGTTGGAGAAGGGGATTAGTGTTGGTTCTGCGATAGTGACTACAATTAAAGCATATCAAAAGTTCCTTGAGATAATCTGTTGTGTTTCCAAGGTTGCACTGAAAAGCTAGGAAGGGGATTTTATTGTCAATTTTTTGAGACAGGAAGCCAGTGCAGAGAAGTGTGTGTGTGTGTGTGTGTGTATGTGTGTGTGTGTGTATATATATATATATATATATATATATATATATATATATATATATATATATATATATATATATATATATATATATATGATGTCGGCCGCCCCTTTGCAGCTATAACAGTTTCACCTCTTCTGGGATTCCACAAGATGTAGGAGATTATGGGAATTTTTGAATATTCTTCCAGAAGTGCATTTGTGAGATCAGGTGCTGATGTTGGACGAGAAGGCCTGGCTCGCAGTCTGTGCTCTAATTTATCCTAAAGGTGTTCTGTCGGGTTGAGGTCAGGATTCTGTGCAGGCCAGTCAAGTTCTTCCACACCAAACTCGTTTTTGTGTGGACCTGCTTTGTGCACTGGTGTGCAGTCATGTTGGAACAGGAAGAGACTGTTGCCAAACTGTTCCCACAAAGTTGGGAGCGTGAGATAGTCCAAAATCTCTTGGTGCTGAAGCATTGAGTTCCTTTCACTGGAACTAAAGGGCCAAGCCCAACTCCTGAAAAACAATGGATGGGTGACTGAATGGTTTTGACAATATAGTGTATAGAAAGTGTGTGTGTGTGTGTGTGTGTGTGTGTGTGTGTGTGTGTGTGTGTGTGTGTGTGTGTGTGTGTGTGTGTGTGTGTGTGAGAGAGAGAGAGTGGCAGCTGATGATTATTGTAGTAGTATCTGTATTGTCAAGTCGATATTGACTCCTGGTGACCCTTATCAAAAGTTGTTGTTTTTTCCTGTCTTCTCTTTGGGTGTTCAGGATACTTAATGGCTTGTGCATGATTCCTCTGATTGTATCCATCAAGTTTGTTGCTGGCTATCTTCTTCCTCTTTTGCCTACTTTTTTAGCTACTTTGCTGATGTGGAACCACTCTTTCCTTTCAGTCAGGTGTGGCTAGTTGGTAAGTGTGTAGGGGTTCTTCACTAGAAAGGTAACAGTAGAACAGGAACATTTCCGGAGGACATTCCATAGTTTTATGTGGTTAACACAGTTGAAGGCTTTGCTGTAGTCAGTGACTTCACCGTGTGAAAATTTTGTGATGAATGGTCCAAAACAAATAGTCCAAAATCACTTGTAATTAAATCTTGTTACGTTAACTTGCATTAAATTTAAGAGCAGTCTTTGTTACAAGAACCATTTTGGAGATGCAAGGTTTTATTCCACCAGCATCTGATGGTCTTACTGCTGAATTATGCTGAATAATTAACTGTCATTTTAAGATCTTTCTTGGAGGCAGCATTCAAAATGATGGCCCTGTCAAAGTACTGGATGACAAGGAACTGGACAGCCAGCCATCTCCAAGGATAGTGAAGGTACATAAAGAGCACCTGCAGTCATATGGAAAAGTTAAAACACCTTTGGTCAAATTGCATGATCTGTGCAAAAGTTTGGGTACACATGGTCAAAATACATGTTTTGTTGATTTTTTTTTTTTTTTTTTTTTTTTTTTTTTTTTTTTTTTTGCCAAAAAAAGTTGTCCAATGTAGAAGTTATAGCATGTTTTGTACAAATACGTAAGTTTGTACTACATTTTACATCTAATCCCTAAAGCAGATATGTTTATACATATTTTAACTTCAATGAAAATCAACAACGCATGTAATTTGGCCAGATGTGTTCAAAATATTGCATATGACTGTATATATAAATTGCCATAGGAAATTACATCTGCTAAGTTCATTAGCTCTGACAATGTACTTGTGGACGCATAGCCTCAGCCCTTGCCCCCAGAATTAGACTGAAGGTAACAGTGTTCTTCTGCATCAGGGCAAGCGTATACCAGGGAGTCCACAGATGCTGCAGCTGAGCTTGGATGGGAAAAGACTCTATGTAACCACTTCTTTGTACAGTGCATGGGACAAGCAGTTCTATCCTGAGCTCATCAAGTGAGACAAACCTTTACTGAACATTTTACTTTGATTTTTTTGATTTTTGCTCTGTGGAAACTTAAATTGCTTAATTTTGATGTTTCCTTTTTTAAATTCAGACAAGGCTCAGTCATGATGCGCATTGATGTGGACACAGTGAAGGGTGGCTTGAAGCTTAATGAGGACTTCTTGGTGGATTTCGGAAAGGAGCCTGATGGTCCTGTGCTTGCCCATGAGATCCGATACCCTGGGGGCGACTGCACCTCTGACATTTGGCTGTGAAACAACAGCTCACTCTTTTATTATTCAGGAAATTCACATGAAATATTATTCCTAGTTATGCTTCTCACTTATTTCACATATGCGGTATGTCCAAAAGTCTGCAGAAACATGCTCATCCAATATTTCTTTTGAAATCAAGGGAGTTTGTTGCCGTAACAGCCTCTGCTTTTCGGTGAAGACTTCGTGCTAGATATAGTAACATTGTTGTGAGAATTTGATTACATACAACCACAAGAGCAGTAGTAAGGTCAGGCACTGATGTTGGATAATTTAGATGCCACTGAACTTTGAATATTGGATGGACCTCCATAGAAAAGCAATTCCGCTGCTCCATATACCAACACTGGGGGGGGTTTAGACCACCTCTAGCTGACACTTGACACTAACTATGGTGACCTTAAATTCTTGTGCAGCTGCTCAGGAGCATCTTATTCTATTGACTGTGCTATTATATTGACATTCCCTAAGCTTTTTGTGCAGTTGAACACCTGTATCAACAATGAGTGCACCTTTAATGTAGCTATATTCAGTAATTATAGCAGAATGTTCTGGACACTTTTGGACATACTGTGTGTCTACTTCACTCAATCATGCTTTTGTCTTACTTCAGATGTCTTTTTGAATATCAATATATGTTTGCTGTAATTCATTAATACACCATTCTGTAGTTACCAGACACAAATGATAGACATTTAATATTTTATACGGTTATGTGAATGGGAGAATGAAGTGTATGCATAATAATTACTTTTGTCAAATAAAAAAACTGATCTATTTTTTGCAAACTTTATTAACTATAAAAAGCAGCAAATACAAAATGTTCAAGGCGCATTCCAAAGTATATTATTTTAAAAATAGGTATTCTAGCCCAAAACTAGCATGTATTAGTTATTAGCATCTAATAGTAATTGCGTACTTATTTGTCATATTATGTAATAATCTGTACACACTTAAAGAATATGGTTCTTCAGGGGTTCATTAGTAGAGAAAAATGGTTCTAGATGGAAGCGTGAACACTCAAATAACCCGCTGCACATTTAAATGGTTCTTTGCATCATACACAGTTCTTCAGATCGATGGAGAATGTGTTGATGGTTCTATTTAGAACCTTTTTGAAAAGAGCTCCAAATATATGGCTCCAAATAGGGTTATTCCATTATTACAAACTTGACATAAGAAAAATAGAAGAACCTTTTCGTAATGCAAAGAGGATAAGCAGTAGAAGTAGCAGTAGCTTCCTTTTACATTAGCCAGTTAGCAGGGGAATACATTTCAGCCCACACTCAAGTATCCACCAGAAAGCCCTTGTAGTTTTTTTTAAAGGTTGCTCCAGAACGCTTTCCTAGTTTTTAAACCAGAAAGCCTTGCTCTAGAAATTATTGCAGCACCACTGTAGGAGGGGAAGTAGACATGCTTACGTTTTTCAATTTGACTGGAGTGGCTTTCGCCCTGCAATGGACTGGCTACCAGGGTGGGCCTTTCGCCCAATGGCAGCTGGGATAGGCTCCAGCACCCCCCACAGCCCAGAAGGAGAAGTGGCTTAGGGTGTGTGTGTGTGTGTGTGGAGTGGCTTTCCATATTGATTTGCTCTGTGTTTCGTTCTCTGACATTTTTTATGTTAGAAATGGAACAGGTAAATAATTGCTGTATTTTGTTGAAAGATGATGGCTTGATGTTCACATTTTTAGGGACCCTTTTTTCTTTGTTTTTATTCATCTTTGTTGATGAAAATGGCTTTAAACCAGTACAGACAGCTGCATTACATATGGTTTCAGAGGGTTCTCGAGGATGCCTAGGGTTAGAGCTTATATATAAGCAGTTGGACAATGACAACTTTGGTAAACTGGTAAAGTTCAGAATGTGGACTACAATTCAAGGACATGCTTACCGAGTCAACGCTAGAAATCACAGCTCTTTTCACACAAAGTCCTCTCTGCCTTTAAGGTGTGTCAGCTGTGTGATGCTGTATTATTATATCGTTAACAAGACCGCTTGCAAAAAGGTCCAGAGGTGATTCTAGGTGAGGCATTTGGCATCTGTACAGCGCAACCTAGACACTTAATTTGGTACCAATATCTGCACATATTTATTCATTCAGGGTCAGTTTCCTTCAGGGTCAATAAAGTATCTATTTTTCCATCCATCAACACAAGTACGACACAAGCAGCCAATCAGAACCCGAGCTTGTGAAGGTATTTCTATATGGGTAATTTTAAAGGAAAAGTCTGGCAAAAAAAACATTTTCCTTTTATCTCAAACGTAGTCAATTGGACAATAGCTTTTTTAGTTTTGCACTTGGGCAATGAGGCTCATATAGTTTCCAAATAATGGAAGTCTGTCATGCAAAATCTGCAAATGAGGTAGACAAAAGTACTGACCACCCGGGGCACCAAAGCATTGCTCAGAAAGTGCACAGCTTTAGATTCCTTTAATCAAACACTTTTTGAAACATTAAGTTAAATCTGTTCATACACCAGCCTGGTCAGCCTGATAATCTGGACATAAATATCCAAAAGCATCATTCCTGTGTAAATTTGGTGGAGAGTAGTTTCTGTGTGGGTAAAAGATTGACAGAATCATATTGGCCTCTTATAGTAATCATCTGATCCTCTTGTTAGCATACCTGACTGATCTTAACAAGGTCTTAGCAATGTCTCACCAAACATACTGCCAAGTGTCGAATACAGTGGTGTAAAGCGCCTCCACTGGACTCTAGAGCAGTGGAGACATGTTCTCTGGAGTGACCAATAACGCTTCTCCGTCTGGCAATCCAGCAGGCGAGTCTGGGTTTGGCGGTTGCCAGGAGAACAGTACTTGTCTGACTGCATTGTGCCAAGTGTAAAGTTTGGTGGTGGGGGGATCATGGTGTGAGGAGGTTTTTCAGGGCTCGGCCCCTTGCAAAAAGCAAGGTCCATAAAGACATGGATGAGTGAGTTTGGTGTGGAAGAACTTGACTGGCCTGCACAGAGTCCTGACCTCAACCCAACAGAACACCTTTGGGATGAATTAGAGTGAAGACTGTGAGCCAGGCCTTCTCATCCAACATCAGTGACTGACCTCACAAATGTGCTTCTGGAAGAATGGTCAAAAATTCCCATAAACACTCTCATACCTTGTGGAAATCCTTCCCAGAAGGGTTGAAGCTGTTATAGCTGCAAAGAGTGGACCGACATCATATTAAACCCTAATGGATTAAGAATGTCATTCAATTTCATATTCATGTGAAGCCAGACGAGCAAATACTTTCGGCAATATATTGTATAACCCATCACCAGTGAAGATACCCAGTGTGTATTAAGGTCTTTGTTTCTGAGATTTCAGGCAGTCATAAGCCAAGTACGTTAACACTACCAAAAACAGTAGATTACATTTGTCAGATTACTTCTGGTACCCTGAAATGAGGGTATAATTCTTATTTGATTTGCTCAATCCAGATGTAAATACTCTCAGATTAAATCAAGGAGGTTTTCATGAAAGCGGTGTTTACCATAAGTGTGCTGTTCCAACACTTCCAGGACTTGGTTATGTAATCAAGCCTCACCAAAACAAATCAGCGCAGCAGTGGCTCAGGATTAGTGCTGCAATATAACAGCAGCATAAAACCTGAGAATGGGTGTGTTCACAGCTGCCTGAGGCCTGAGGGCTGTCCTGGTGGTAAATGAGTAGATGTGCATGCTCTTTGTTTAGTGACAATATTTGAGCTGTTTATTCTAACAATCCCATATACACAGTTAATAAGAGTTAAATTAATGCTATTAATACATAGATTGACAAAGTCAATTGTAAACAAAACAGTTCTTTGTTTTAGGTTTTGTTTTTTGTTTTTTGGGTGTTTTTGTATTTTGGTAAAGCTAAACGTGTGTTAAGTTCGTCCACTCTTGCTGAACCTTTTGCGTACAAACTGTATCCACATACTGCTCTGCACAGAAAAAATACTATCACAGTACTCAAAGGCTGAACTCTCTAAAAGAGAAAGACTGCATACTATGAAAGCACTTTACTTAATTCTGTCTGAAACCAAGAGCTGAATGTATGAAATATACACTCACCTGCCACTTTATTGCTAGTAAAAGGGTGGACCCTCTTTTGCCTTCAGAACTGCCTTAATTGTTCGTGACATACTTTCAACAAGGTGTTGGAAACATTCCTCAGAGATTTTGGTTGGTTATTTGAGTTACTGTTGCCTTTCTATCATCTGGAACCAGTCTGCCCATTCTCCTCTGACCTCTCACATCAACAAGCCATTTTCGTCCACACAACTGCTGCTCACTGGATATTTCCTCTTTTCCGGACCGTTCTCTGTAAAACCTAGAGATGGCTGTGTGTGAAAATCCCAGTAGATCAGCAGTTTCTGAGATACTCAGACCAGCCCGTCTGGCTCCAACAACCACGCCACGTTCAAAGTCACTTAAATCCCCTTTCTTCCCCATTCTGATGCTCGGTCTGCACTTCAGCAAGTTGTCTTGACCACCTCTACATACCTAAATGCATTGAGTTGTAGCCATGTGATTGGCTGATTAGCTATTAGTGTTAACAAGCAATTGAACAATTGAACAAATAAAGTGGCCAGTGAGTGTACAACAGTATGTTATACTATATCAGTCAAGACACTGTAACTAGTACTCCATACAAACCCCATGATGCAATGTTGAATTTAGTCTGCATTCCTCAGCAGCGCTGCATATTTGATCTGAGAAGTGGGGGACCAACGTCAGAAGGCTAAAACCTTCATAAAGCAATTCAAACACAAGACAAAGTATACCTACAATTACATCTATTACACTGGCATCTTGTGCTTTATATGTCAATGATAAAATACAATAACAAATCATATGAACAGGCATAATAATATCATGCGTGTGATGAGTAGAGACTCGGTTTAGTCATCTATTCAAGCTGCACTTTTTCTTTTCATTGTGTCACTGAAATTCTTAGTCTGATCTGCATGTTGCTATAAGAATTTTTGCAAAATATCCCAATAATAATAAAAATGGGGATAATTAAGTAGGAAGAGGAAGGACAATTATTTGTTAATAACTAGTAGGACAGACGTTATTAACAAATAATGATAGTACACTAAGGGGTGAAACTGATTCCAGAGCAGGTTAATGCTTCTTGTTGTCATTGCTGGCAACAACAATAAGTACAAAACAAAATAACAATCTGTTTTGGCTTTAATTATTAGTTTTAAACTGCCATTGACAGCTGTGTATTAACTTATATCTGACTGCTCTTCTGCAGCTAAGTGGCCCAAACCATCCAGTGGCCCAAAAAGTGGAAGTGACAAATTCCTACTGTGATAAAGAACAGTTATTTGTTTTCATTTCATTATAGTTGGTTAAATATTGAGGAACTATTTTTCTTAGCACTGTATTCGCTTTCTCTTGTAATCTTTAGGATTGATGGAGAATATGCAGCCTACAGAGTCACATGCCTTCCCTGTTGGGCTGTTTTTGGTACAGCTTGTGTCTCCAGCTTGCTCTCATTTGTGCTAGTATCTGACAAAGGTGATGCAATGCTTGTTCACTAAGGTAATACAACAGGTATCGCTTTAAACACTCACCAACAGTCAAAGGGGAAGTCCACCAGTTTTTCTAAACATCTATCTAATTTGATCGTTAAGATGTAAACATCAAGATCTAAAAAACACAGTTCAGAGCGGTTTGTGTGAAACGCTCCATTCTACAGAAACGTACTAAGTCAGAATTGTTCACAGTGGTGGTGATGGGAACCAGAAGTCTGAGTTTAATGCCTTTAAAAGCCCTCTCAAAGAATGTTATCATGTGAATTGGTTATGAATATGTTGCCTGTCTAAGTCTTTTTTGAGAGAAAATTTTGGACCGCAGTGACTTTTTTCATTTATTCATGCAAAGTGTTGTAAGGAAAACAAATGGTATTCAGATTTTCACCATTTTCGGTTTATTAGCATTACATTTAAAAACTTAGAAGACATGTAGGTTCACAGATTGTTTAAAACAGCAAATGAAATGGCCCATACATGGTAACTGGATTCTTCACAGCCTGCAATGTGTTTCATTCATTATTTATCATCAACCTGTTTAAGACACAACAGAAGCAAAGGACGCTGTGGCTTTGTTATTCATTGAAAGTAATTTTAGTATCGGAAGTGGGTACATTTTTGCAATGGAACCCATACGATCCTGGTTATAGCTACTGTCTAGACCTTTATTCTCTCATATTCTCTCCTACACCCTTTAAAAATGGTTCTTCAAGGTTTTTAGTAAAGAAAGTTGTTCTAGAACCATGAACACTCAAAGAACCCTGCATGAATAAAGGGTTCGTTGCATCATTCAATGGTTCTTCAGACTGATGGAGAAGGTGTTTTATATGGTTCTATATAAAACCTTTTTTAAAGGGTTCTACATAGCACCAAAGAGTTTCAAAGAGCATCAAAGAGGCTTAACATCCTAACAACAGAAGAACCTTTTTGGTGCTACATAGTGTGCTATACAAGCTTTGACTGACTCACTGCTAACATTACTGGAATCAGAAATTCAAAATAGATGCAAATGTGTGATTAATAGTGTTTCCTCTCAGGTGACAGAGATGATATCAAGCTGATAGAGACTTGTTTCAAGTCCTTCATCATTTCTGCAGAGCCTGTTCATAACACATGCTGAAAGATTAAGCATGCAGAGGGTTGCTTCTTCTTAAAGGAATGATTTACCGACAAATCAAAGTTGATCAGCCAAATCGTTTTGGTGTCCAAAGTTTATTTTATCTTGTCATTATGGTTATATTTCGAACTTTCAGTGAACTTTCATTCATCTTGGTGATAGTAATCATTCAGTTCACACAGTATGTGATTTTATCTGCAACAGAAGACAGTCAGTGTTATGCTATTGTTCTAATTGGTTCTAGGTACATGTAACTGTTACACATTGAATCATTTTATTCCCGTGACAGCATCTGAAATCAGTTAGACTGTGGGCCTACAAGTCTCCTCAACTTTCAAAGTTTTGTGCTTTTCTTGAAGAAGGTTCTCTTAAACAGACGCGGAGATCTGAGCGGACATCGCTGATTACAATCATTCGTAATACAGTGGGGTGTCTTAGTTTTCTCCACAGGCATGATTATCTCGAGGAGATCTTAATGTGTTTATAGCAATTAATTAGACCAAAAATGTGATGCACGCCACCGACACCCGAAACTGACAACTCTCGTCCAAATTCACCCTCTGCGCACTTCCTCTTGTCACTTCTACTCGGAAAAGTCCACACTGCGGGGGTACACTTTCTATCCAGTGCAATGTTGTTTGAAAAAGTAGCGCCTTTCTATAAAACCACACCTGCATTATAATTTATTCAGACGCACTCTCTCGTATAAAAGACAGCTACTCAGAATAAGTCGTTAATTTATCACCTAAAACGGGTAAGTTTGTACGCCTACGTTGTGGACTGCACCAAGATGAAGTGAGTAGGGGAAGTGTGTGAGTCTGAATTGGGACGTTTGTAAGTAAGCAAGCCGGTTGTTCGGCAGTCGAGGAGGAGTCGTGTCTTCCTTCCAAATGGAGTTGTTACACCAGAGATAGACCGAATAATCCCACCACCCAGTTTACTGAGGTAAGATACACTCGGCGGCCTCGTTTCTGTCTGTTAGTCTGCGCGGTTACTGGCCAGGTAGTCGGAGAGTAAACTCACTCCGTGTCCGACAGCCTTAGCTAGTTTGCTAACTAGCTAACTGAACGGGCTGTGTGTGCTAGCCTAAGCTAGCATCACTAACCGCTTAATCCTCTTGACCGAAAATCTAAACTTAGGTTACCTAACACTAGCTGGTATCATTTCAGCTAGCCAAGACGGTCTGGAGCTCCTACAAGACAGCAGACCGCTGTAAAGTTCCGGAGTATTTTAGCTGACAAACGCTGCGCTGAGTTAGCTAACCTAGCTTTAAATGTCTAGCTGGTGAGTTAGCTTGAGAGGGATGCACCGCTTTCACTGCACGCTTGGCCTGTTCGTTAACGCTAAACTCTCCCTCGGTTTTCAGGGAAACCGTGGACTGAGCACTTTAGCCAGCTTCTCTCGGTCAGTGTCAGGAGGAGCTGTTGTTCTGAATGTGCTTAATCAGTCGGAATATGTGGGTGATGTTTAGGTGAACTTGTTAGCTGCGTAACATTAGTTGCATGTCAAAGCTAGAAACCTGCTGTGTAACCTTAACGCTGCCCAGCGTGAATTAAAGGGGAATTCCACCCATTTCCATCGTTGCGATGTAAACAAAGTCCTTCAAAGTGATCTGATATCAAATCATCCGTCGTAGAGAAAGTTAACCTACCCTACACACTCCGATTTCTTTACAGCAGTGGTGGCAGGATCCAGGGGTCGCAGTGACCACAACACAGACCTGGCCATTTCATTTACTATGCAACCCACCAGTAGACCTACGCTTGTCTTCCGAAGTTTCAAATGTAACGTCGATGATGATAAAATAGCGCTAAATTTGAAAAGTTAGGTAAACTAACGTTAAGTTTTTGAGGGGATCATTTTGCCATATAACCTCCTGCATATATCCTTCCGCCGTGAATGGACGAATATAAATGGATTAAGACGTTTTAGGGCAAAAGTTTGTGGCGAAACTATTGCGAAACGATGTGTCCGGCATCAAGCAGCGTGTTCATGACCATTTTGTGTTCTAGCTTTCTGCTAGCGAGCTTTCAGAGGCGTTAAACTCTTCAGCCGTCTGGTTCCTATCACCAGCACGCTGAAGCATTTCGACTGTAGGTTTCTCTAAAAGAGAGCATTTCGCATCAAACCACTCTAAATGACTGTGTTTACATCTTAGCCATTTAATTATGCGGAACCTTTACAATATTGGTGGAGTTCACCTTCCCCAGAGCCCGGCGTCTCAGGTTACCTTCCTGAACAGTTTACTCAGAAACGTCTGATTAAAACATCCAAGCCACGATGGTTTGCCGAGCTGTCGCCTAATCTAATCTAAGTCAGTCTAGGCTAAACTACAGCTGTTTTAAATCTGCTTTGGTAAGTTAAGACTGTGCTGCGGGTGCTGTTGCTGTCCGTCAGTATATAAACTTTTGTTAAGCAGGAAAGATAACGCGATACAGGCTGTGCTCTGCCGGCTCAGTGCTTTGTTGAGCTTCAGCCGGCCAGGCGAGGTGGAGGTGGCATCAACTGTCAGCATTGGATCCAGTCGGAGCTCTTTCCATTGCAACCGGAGATGCAAGTTCAGTCATTTTGTGACAGCGCAGAGACAGAGAGAGGCTTTGGTATCACCGCAAGTCAGAGACCATTCACGAAAGGTTGTTACCCCTGTACAGATGGAAGTGTGGTTAATGGCATCAACAGATGGAAAAGGAGCAGTATTGTTACCTTACCCACCCACATTTCTTTACAGTGGTAGTGATGAGAACCAGAGGGCCGAGTGTCCACAACATAAATAAGGGCGTTTTTTTTACTTTTTCAAAATGACCAGCAAACCAGCATGTGTCTTCTGAGTTATTGTATGTCATGTTGACGACGGTCAAATAGTGGTAAATCTTCGGGGACTCTTTGGTTTAACAATGCCCTTCATGCATTTAAAAAAATACCCTTTAGTCCAGAACTGTATCCTAAAAACTACCGCAAAACAATGTCTCAGGCAGCTCATTCATAGTCTTTTCACGTAACTACTTGCTGTTAGTGATCTTTTAGGGCTATCGTGCAAAAATATATCATAGATACATGATAAGTGTTATAATCTTTAGTATTTCTGAAGTTTGGTAAGTTTATTCAATGTTGGCCAATTTAACATGACTTCTTATGGTCTCTTTGAGATGAAACCTGAGGTTGGTCGGTGTTCTTTAAGTGGTGATGAGATCTATGATAAGCTCAGGCAAGCTTTTCGTGACATAATCCATCAAAATATCTTCATATCACCCGCCTCTATTTTGGATGCAATCAATGTTTCAGAAATCTGGTTCCCATCACTACCATTTTAAAGAAATAGTTCTGACTTGATGAGTTTGTGTAGAATGGAGAATTTCACATCAGTGAAATCCACTCTGAATGACTTTGTTTACATCTCAGTGATTGAATTATGCAAATATTTGACAAACCTGCCCTTTACATATGAGTAATTTATAGAACTGCAGTGTAACTTTGCGCTGTTTACAGCATCTGTCAGTGTAAGAGCTGAAGTTTGGTAGGCACCATTCTTCTCTTTATTAGATCTTTTTGGTCTAAAATAAAATGAAACATCTCAAAAGTGAGTGTATGAACAGCTGCAAAACAGCAAACCTCCCTGTGTCACCGTGACGGACATTACACTGAAAGAATTAGTACCTAAATGTGAATGACAAAAAGAGTTGACTGAAGCTATCAACAAACTGGTTGATTACTTTTACACTTTGTCTCAAGATTTGCTTTAAATTCTAAATATCTGATTGCCTACATTTCATCGAAGCAAGGGTAAAGACATGGGCTGGAATATATATCAGAGTATTTTTGGTGTTTGCCTAGGAATCTTGTAAGATTATTGTGAAAAACTCTTGACAAAACGTCTTGAAAAAACGTCAAGCCAGCCTACTGGTGAGTTAACATCGCCTGGAACACTTTATGGCACTGAGTGGAAGTGGAGAGTAATGTGGCTAAGGGGAAGTGTCCTCCCTGGGTCACAGCAACGGACATTCACGTGAAAGTTAGGATCACGTGGAACTTCCCTTTTCAAAATCTTGAGGAGCAGAGCTACGATTTTTCCTGTTCAAAAGGTCATTACAAAGGTGTTTGTTATTGGCTTGCATGTTATTAGCTTGCATGTTATTGGTTTTTGTGAAAATAACTGGTGAAAATTGAACACTGCAGTCTTGTTTCTATAGCTTTTTAAAAGTGATCCTTGGTAGATCTCTCTTATCTGGGGTAAACCGCTATTTAGGCCTGGTGTCGTGACCCTGAGCTGTGGCTTTGTTGCTCCTCATTGACAGAAACTTAATGAGTTAGCATAGAGCAGGTAATACAGTATAGATTGTGCTGAATTAGTTCATTGTTTTGTAGATTACAACTGAAACTTGTAAAAAGAAAAAAGAATTAACATTTGGACAGATTTTAGTTGTAATAATTCCTGCTGATGGCTTTCTCTTCCTTTTAGCTGACACATGAAATTTAAGCTTTTTGTCTGTAATGTTAATGTTATTGCTACGATAATTAACGAAACAGCAAGTAACTTCTTTTAGAACTTGAGTATTTCTTTGTAGCATGCCACAGTATGGCTTTTCTGCTTTACTTAAGTGCTGACCAAAAAAAAAAAAAAAAAAAGCAATCAATCAAATACTGATAACCACCACAAAAAAAGAATTGGGAAGCTCAAAGAAAGAAAAAATTGTGTGTGTGGGATTTTTTTGTCGAGCACAACAGGCAGACACCACTAGTTCATTTTTTTAAAGCGAGCAAATAATTTGGAGAGCACAATATTCAAAAGCTGTCAACACAAACACTGTCTTAATGCACCAATCTTCTGCAGTGCTAGTGGGTCAGTGGGATCAAATGGTAAAAATCATCAGTCTGTGTAGGAAAACTAGGATCTGTTCACACCGTTCATTAGTTTGACCAAATTCTATAATAATATAATAATAACGGTCACAATATTTACTGACTTGGTGGCCCAAGTGGCCAGTGCAAATGTGAGAGAGGTTCATTTCAACTTTGAAGAAGATTCAGTTTAATGTCTTGTCTAGACACAAGTCAGTTTTTCAGTAACTAAAAATAACTGAATAAAATTGGAGTGGGGTAATAATTTGTATTCAAAAGCCCAACCGTAAAGGGTTTAAACATTTTAATCAGTAATCTTAATACTGTTGCTCTCTGTATTTTATACAGTGGCCTAAAGAAACCTGGCCATGGGTGACACGGAGCTGGAGCTTTCCCCTTCCCAGCTGGAGGAGCTGCAGAAAAGCCCATCAGCCTCCTCTACATCCACTACCTCGTCACTCTCTCTGCCCTCCTCCCCATCATCTGGTCCACGGGCATTCACTAGTTCCAGCCCCAGTGCCAGTGAAAGCCTGCCAGCTTCTAGTCCTCCACTGGACGTCATTTCCGAGGGTGTGAATGAGCTGAGCCTGGTCATTGATACTGAGGTGGCGAAGAAAGCCTGCCAAGAGGTTCTGCAGAAGGTCAAGCTTCTCAAAGGTGATGGAGAAATGACTCCAGCTGCTGTTGAGCCCACGCTGGTGAATGGGACTGCGCACACTGATCCTTCAGAGAGAGACAGTGGAGGAGTAGGACAGCCCTCAAAGACAAATGAGGATGAGCCTCCGCCAGGTACAGTGAAGAGCGCCCGACGGCGGCAGAAGAACAACTCCTCCAAGCAGTCGTGGCTTTTGCGGCTGTTCGAGTCAAAGCTTTTTGACATCTCAATGGCCATTTCCTATCTGTACAATTCCAAGGAACCAGGAGTGCAGGCCTATATTGGCAACCGACTCTTCAGTTTCCGCAACGAGGATGTGGACTTCTACTTGCCCCAGTTACTTAATATGTACATCCACATGGACGAAGATGTGGGCGATGCTATTAAGCCCTATGTGGTGCATCGCTGTCGTCAGAGCATCAATTTCTCCCTGCAGTGTGCCTGGCTGCTGGGGGCCTACTCCTCTGACATGCACATCTCTACGCAGCGCCACTCGCGTGGCACCAAGCTGCGTAAGCTTATCCTGTCAGATGAGCTCAAGCCCGCCAGCCAGCGCATACGCAGGGAGGTCCTGCAGCCTCCCCCGCCCTGCCCCCCTCCCCTTCACCATGGGCAGGGCCTGAGCGAGCACAGCCTCTCGCCCTCCAAACGCACTCACCAGCGCTCCAAATCTGATGCCACTGTCAGCATCAGCCTCAGCAGCAACCTGAAGAGGACAGCCAGCAACCCTAAAGTAGAGAGCAGTCAAGATGAGGTGAGTCTCATTAACACAGACAGATGGAGTATGTAACCTTGCAGGTGAAAGTAGTGCAGTGGCTTAATTTGTGTTCTTCATTATCTGTATTCTGTGCTCATTAGGAATGTGCATTTTTATTTTTCACTGCTTTAGTACTCATTTCAGGGTAGACTGCGGCCCAATCCTATTTCTTGTTTTTACCCCTACCCTTTGTTTTCAAGTGTTACCTTGCCTCTTGGAACGGAGTTATAAGGGGTAGTGGTTGAAATCTTCTTCTCCTATGAAATGGACTAGCCCTCAAATAAAAAAACACATTCATTAACTGGGTACTAGCTGTGCTCTGTAAGCCACCCTTGCAGTCTGCAGTAATAGCAGAGGAGGGTAAAATTCAAAATCTCACTACTGGTCTTTAGTTAAATTTAAGGAGCCATATGTCTTCAAAGAGGGCAGCCAATTATTTATCAGTCACCCCAAATTCTTCAGTTATATGAAGCTGGAGTGAGCTATTTCCTAGTCTCTTGATCAGATTTTCTTGTTTTACCTTAAATGGTGCAGCAGTTCTCAAGCCTAATCTGCCAGAATGTAACTGCTGGACCTGGAAGTTTAGCTTGCTTTGTTTTGAAGAAAAGTACCATAATACGTTGAAATGACATTACACAAAGATGACACAATGGTTATCGTTATTTTTTTTAACTGAGAAAATACTTACCTTTGGTTGCTTGCATAGCCATCTTACTCTTTTTTTTTTTTTTTTTTTTTTTTTTTTTTTTTTTTTTTTTTTTTTAATTTAAATCATAACCCTTACACTAAAGTGTGCCTCTTAGAAACCTCTGTGTGGAAAGCCATGTAACCCTACCACTTTTCCCTACCTCTCAAAAAATATCAGGTCATCTTCCCTTAGAAGTGAACGTGCAATATAGAGGGGTTAAGGGCTAAGTGGTAGGGGCAAGAGGTGAAATGGGATTGGGCCATATGTGCTTGTAGCCTGCATATTTCAAATGTGGTGTCTTTTGATGTTTCTCTTAAGATTAAAAGGGAATTCCAGATTTTTTCAGTTTTCTGCATAGTTCAGTCAACTCAAGTCATTTTGAGTGGTTTGATTCTGAGTGGAATGAACCATTCTAGAGAAACTTCACTTGTACACAGTGGCAGTGATGGGAATCAGATGTCCACAGTGTTTAATAACCATAACCGACAGCTGTTATGTGATATGGTTGCAAGTATATTGTCTAATGCCCGAGACATAGTTTGATCAAAACTATCATAAAACAATGTACTTTTAATTTAATTTGTGGTGGAGAGACACTCTCATAATGTCATAAAGTACTTTTTCAGATTTAGCCCCATTTTACTAATATCAACATTAAATATAAAAACACAAGACACATGCAAATTCACTGTTGGTTTTGGATTTTAGTTAAATTACTAAATTTGCAGTGTAGATTTTGTGACCCCTGGTTCTTACCACCATAAAAAACAAAAATACTCATTCATTTTGCATCAGTCTGCTCTTATTATGTTATGCAGTTATGCAGAAGTTGTAAAATCTCTGTAGAATTCTGTGGATTATTTGTGCTTAAAAGATACACGTCTATACTGTCTGCAGACGTCTATACTTTGCAGACTACATGAGTTGTTAATTTACTGTAATACATGCTGCTAGCCAGCTTCCATTGCTGTAAAATTGTGTGAAAGTGGTTGTTCGTTTAATGCTATGGTGCAGATTCACAGCTTAACACCCTAAGGGATGTTCTTTGTACACAGTTCTGTGTAGTGGGCTGTGGTCAGAATGTAGCTTTAAGATGCACATACGTTATGTTGACTCTTCTTAATATACATGTATAACCCCTGGATTGGCAATTGCTAAATTAAAAAGAGGACCATCTGTAATATATTGAGTGGCCTGGGAGTTATCAGTGCTTTGACTTGCGCTGCACGTGCATTTTTTTTATCTGATTGGCAGCCATGTGGCCACAGCAATGAGTGAACTTTGATCCTGGTAAAGGACGTAGGCACAAACCAATTACAAAACCAATTGATTGCTGTCCCATAAATTGTCCTCCACTTTAAAAACTGATAGAAGCTGAATGTTGAGCAGAATTCATTGGCATCATTAGATGTAGAGATCGATGTCTGCACTACAACTAAGGGTGTGTTTCTTTTCAGTTCATTAGCCTGTCAGTTCAGCTGTGCAAATGCTTCTGAGGGCAAGCATGCAAGCCACAAATATCCTCTAAACGGGTGTCATTTAGCCTTAGTTAGCAGGAACCCTGCGCCTGCTGTAGCGTGAGGTGCACTTGGCCTGCTAACCAACGTAGCTTAGCCAAAACACTATAGTCCCACACACCACAGAACAGGTTCAGTTTGATCTTTGTCACAACAATACAAGTCACTTGACGTTTGCTCTTTCTTGCAGTAGTTTTTATCATATACAGTCCTTTCTGGGTGGTTTTGGTCTGTGGGCTGCCCAGTAAGCTAACATTAGATTAGCCAATTAGGCAATAGATCCAGACAGGAACAATTTAAAATTCATCTTTAATTTCAGAGCAGAGCAGATGCTAATGTTAATGCTTAAAAAAAAAAAATACACACGCACAGTACTGTGCAAAAGTCTGAGGCACCCAAGACGCATTTTCAAAATCTATTTATTTGTGTAGTATGTGTTTATTTGCTGAGAAAACCGTTTATATATGTGTGTAGTTAAAAAGCAATTCCTGGATATTAGTCTCTGTGTTGGCTGCGAAGGTGTCAAGGAAAAATATATTCTTGTTACTTTTTATTGTTTTTATATTTATTAGAATTATGAATATGACTTTATTCTAATGTATATTGTGATAAACTCACTGCTGAGGTAAATTCTTTAAAAATTTGCTTAGGTGCCTAAGACCTTTGCACAGTACTGTGTGTGTGTGTGTGTGTGTGTGTGTGTGTGTGTGTGTGTGTGTGTGTGTGTGTGTGTGTGTGTGTGTGTATATATATATATATATATATATATATATATATATATATATATATATATATATATATATAGTTGTGTATGTATTAGTCCATGTTACATTATGCTGAATGCAAGAGAAACTAACTTCCTCCTGTTTTGCAAATAGTGTGGTTTTTTTTATTTATTTAAATAATTGCCATACATATTCACCCCCTCCCCTGCTGCCCCACAGACATCCTATTGTGGTGTGAAGTGGAGGCAACATAACCAGTGGTTGTGATCATTATCTCTCCTTATTTATCTCCGTTCTGGATCCTCTGCTTCCCTCCCATCTCTTTCATTTGCCTGTTTGCGCTGTCATGGCAACAATGGCGTCACTGTTCATATGAAGAGTTTGCAGCTGTGGCGAATTGGGCGAGGATTAGTCGAGTCTTACGAAAGCTTTTGCTTGTTCACCTCTGCCATACATCTCTGACAAAGAATTACATTTACATTAGGGAAGAGCAATGAGTCGTTTCACATGGATGACTACCATTTAATGGGTATCTCCTTGATTAGCACTGCAGAGCCTGGTGATGATCACAGATGCCTCCCAGCTATAAGGCATGGCATCCACTCTTAAGTTTGATCTTTCTGTCTATACAGTCTGACGAATATTGAGTGAACTTCTGAATCTAGTGTACATTGATCATTGGTTTTTACTTCACTATTGAGTTTCCTCATTGCTGCCAATTGTGCTGAGTAATGTGCTTGTAAAAACGTAGTTGTAATGCTATCATTATAAGGGGCCAGTGCGTTTGTCCTAACTGAGTGTCGCACCAAATGTAGGGACTGCATCGTTACCCAGAGGCTCAGTCTTCTAGAGACAGTGTTGTGATTTTGTTTCTCAGTCATGAGGTTTAATTTCCGGTCAACCCCCTCCTTTGTTCACAATTTATTTAGGACTGGCACAAACCACATTTTACAGGTTTTGAGTGCTTGTTTATATTGCCGATTGAATATTTATTCACAAACTCAGTTAGAAAGTTTTAAATATTTGAAGCCTTTTTTTTGGTTGACTAAACAAATACACTTGTGTTTTTATGTTTCAGTCCTCTCCTGCTGTGCTAGATTATAGCGCAAACCTATTTTTTTTTTTTTCCCCCCACTTGTGAACATGAGGGAAGCGTAAGCTCCATAGAGATGCAGTCAAATCACACACTTCCACTTCCTACAGCAATGTAAAGTCTATCTACAATAATAATGCTTGGTTTGGTAGTGGCAGAGCAACTGCTGCACTGTACTGACAGTGCGTAAAGGACGCAATTCTCAGAAGAAAGACGTACTGTTTGTGCGATCACATCTTAAACTTGCTGTAATACTGTTAAAGTAGAAAATAAAGGAGAAAATGGAGCTAGCTTTCCCACGTCAAGCCATTACGCGACAGGGCGGGGTCGGAGGTTGGTGGAACTTGGATAAAGATCACTATACTTGCATTTTTCTCATCATCTGATAATTTAAAGTGCGTCTTTGCATTTAAAAAAAATTTTTTATGAAAAAATGAAACAATGAAAATTGTGCATTGAGCAAAGGTGACCTAGATGCCAAAACTAGCTAAACCAGCTAGAATTTATATATTTAATGTCTTTAATATCTGAAGACATTTATTGATGACTTGTAGTTTATGGCTCCAGCCCTAGCATTACTGTTTTGGTGTGGCAATAGTCATTTATATATTATGTCAAACGTATATCCATGTGAAAGGGGAATGTTTTACACTCCTTTACAGCTCTAGCCACTGTCATTTTAAGATTGCTTGTGACTAGCTGAATATTTTGCTCCTCAGTTTACTGCTCTTGTTTTCCACGTGTCGTTTTCCAGACTTTGTGTGCTGCACCAAAGCCTGGGAATGAGGTTACGACATAGGAGATTATTACTGTTATCTATGAGAGACAAACACAGCACAGCTGTAGCAGCCTGTTTGACCACTGGATTCATAAAAACTCTAGGGTGTTGTTGGCTCCCTGAATGGCGCTTAGTCTTTTATCTAGAGGAGTTTGGACTTCTGCTTGATAAATCACAGCCTCTGCCTGACCAATGAGACGCACACGTTTGTAAACATGCTGGACGGAATGCTTGGCAAGAACGCCTTCTCTGTTTCTTTGTGCTGTTTTGACCCTCTCTGCTCTTTCTGTCTTGTGTTTGAGAGATGCCTCTGTCATGTGAGAGAGTGGATGATCACTCTGTGCACTCCTGAGGTTAATATAAGGAGAGATCCTGGTAATGTGTGCTGGGGAGTATTGCACAAAGCAGGATTTTTCAGTAAGTTGGATAATAAGTCAACAGCAAGAATTTTCCAATAGGAACATTTATGACAACTTTTCTGCATAAACAGACTTGACTTTTGGCTGAAGTAATCTGGCTAACTGAGAAATCCTCCTTTGGGTAAAAGCCTTCTGGTCTTCGTTCTTTCGTGTTTTTAGGGAAGATAAATCTGTTGCGTTTGACTAAAAGTCCTGCAAGGCCCGCACTGACCACTGTGATTAGAACTATGAATTAGCCTACATTGCAGAAACATAATTAGCATGGGATGGCAGAAATCATCCAGGAGAAATTTGGGGCAGATTGTGGTTTGCATTTTTGTACGCTTTAACTGCCGGAGTCATGAAAGTTAAGAGTGCTGATTCAGCACTTGTGTCATACTGGAAGACATGACTTTGTTCCCATTGAAAACATGTAGGTACACAGTTAACTTCAGGAAATCAGATTTGTGCTGTTGTAAATGTGTTATAAGGAAGACTTCAGCTGTACAAGGGCTGGTGTGGGTGCAAACTGTCATTCTAACTAAGCAGGAGAACACCTGATTAATTAATTCAAAGATAAATTGAACAAATTAGGGCTGTCATAAATAACTCATTAAAATCATTGATTAAAGCTTACATTAATAAATTGTAGTGATTAGTTGATCATTTTCATGGTTATTAGGGTGTAATTATGTGTTCAGACTTTGATTCAGTAAGAAATTATGGTGTCTTTTTGTGTCTTTTTGAAAGTCTGACAGATACACCCATTTCTTTTTCTATATGCTTTTTTCCTCCTTCGTGTTTTTTATATATTTTGAAATACTTTTCATTTTGTGGATTTTTTTTCCTTTGCTTCCTAGTACATATTTTCCACTTCGGTATGTAAAATAACATCGGAATCATAAAGGTATAGATAATTGCATTGAGAAAATGATGGACATTGGACAGATGTTTTGAAGGGGATATTTCAGACCAATATCTGATTATGCATTTGTTGTACTCCAGAAACATTCGGAATGTATAGGAAACACTGGTACACTTGTACCTACTCTGCATGTTGTAAATATTGTAAATGTATGTATTTCTCTGTAGTGCTAATCCAGGAAAATGTGGTCCCAGTTCCTACTCATATTAATCTTTTATACAGATCTTCTCATATTAAGTTAATAACATTGATAATGACAGCCCTAAGACAAATAGTATCAGGTGTGCTCTTGCTTGTGTTTAATGGAAACCTGCAGCCACACTGGCGCTTTGTTAATAAAACTGGACACCCCTGCTGTAAAGTCTACTTTTTGAGAGTGAGAGAGAGATTGAGAGATCAGTGCTGCTCTCGTTTGTCTAATCCCTGGCCTTGTCCAGTGCTGGTCATGGTGCAGTGTGGTAGTCAGATCAGCGCTGGTCTGTCACCTCTCTGGGGATTAAGCACAGGCTGCAGCCACAGATAAACATGACCGAGGATGAACCGAGTCATGGCCAGGTCCATGGAGTTATAGCAGATCTTATAACATAACTGTGAGCATTGTGTTTTTTGTTTTATTTTTTTGTCTTGATCCCCCTCCCCCCCGCTCTTGTACCATAACCCGCCCCCCCCCCCTTTCCCAGGACATGAGCTCCAGCTCCGACAGTCTCGAGTTAGAGGCTGGTACCGTAAGTCAACCACTGTCTAATAACGTCCTTATCTGTGCATTGTGGGATGATGGCTGTTTCTGTTCGCAGTTGGGGTTGGACTCCCAGATTCCTTCAAATGTGTGCCTTTAAGATTTGCAAGCATGTCATCACAGGCGGCACATTTTGAGTTTTAACAGTTGTATTGTTATTTGTCAGCGGCCCATGTTTCTAAAATGACTTCTGATTGTTGTGTCCATCAGCTGACATGCTTGGAAATATGGTATATATTCTTTGGCTTTTTCCCCCCTGATACTACTCATTAATTAATACCACAATTCAAGAAGGGTTTCTCATTTCTGGTGAAGTTTTGTCAACAAAGGCAAAAGCCCATGTTTTCTGTCTATCAAAAATGACTAATTTAAAGAGCATTAAGCTACACAAAAGCAATAATTCAGTGTGCGTTTCTTGACTGTGAAGTCAGTTTGAATTCTTCGACCACTCTAGCTGGAAAAAGGACAGTTATGTCCTCACATTACTTGATGGCTTTGGTATAGGGAAGTGAATGCCTCAATCAGTAGTAGGAATATAAATGTTAATCGTTTGTTTAACCGTAACCATTGGTTTTAAAAAAGTTTATTTCGTTTTATCTAAGGTGGTGAGAAAAACTGGCAAGAATGTGTTGGGTGTTTCTTCTGGTCAGAGGAAAGAAGACAAGGAAAGTTGGTGGTGGAATGAGGAAGTCCAGGAGAGTATTCAGAAGAAGAAGGCAGCTAAGAAAAAGTGGGATAACCAGAGAGATGAAGGAAGTAGGCAGGAGTATTGTGAGGCTAGTCGCATAGCGAAAAGAATGGTGGCAAAGGCAAAGGCTCAGGCCTATGATGAGCTGTATGAGAGGCTGGACAGTAAAGAAGGAGTAAAGGACTTCTATTGTTTGGCTAAATAGAGAGATAGAGCTGGAAAGGATGTACAGCAGGTTAGGCTGATAAAGGATAGAGAGGGAAATGTACTAGTGAGTGAACAGAGTGTTGTAGATGGAAGGAGTACTTTGAAGAACTAATGAATGAGGAAAATGAGAGAGAGAGAGGAGGACAACAGGGGGAGAGATAGTGGATCAGGAAGTGCAGAGAATTAGTAAGGTGGAAGTGAGGGCAGCTTTAAAAAGGATGAAGAATGGAAAGGCAGTTGGTCCAGATGACATACCTGTGGAGGTATGGAGATGTTTTGGAGAGAAGGCAGTGGACTTTTTAACCAGGTTGTTAAACCAAATCCTGGAGAGTGAGAGGATGCCTGATGAGTGGAGAAGTAGTGTACTGGTCCCCATTTTTAAGAACAAGGGTGATGTGCAGTGCTGCAGTAACTACAGAGGTATAAAGTTGATGAGCCACACCATGAAGGTATGGGAAAGAGTTGTTGAAGCAAGGCTAAGGCAAGAGGTTCAGATCAGTGAGCAGCAGTTTGGCTACATGTCCAGAAAGAGTACCACAGATGCAATTTTTGCATTGAGAGTGTTGGTAGAGAAGTACAGAGAAGGTCAGAAGGAGCTGCATTGTGTCTTTGTGGATCTAGAGAAGGCATATGATATGGTACCAAGAGAGGAACTGTGGTACTGTATGAGGAAGTCAGGTGTAGCTGAAAAGTATGTTAGGGTGGTGCAGGACATGTATGAGGATAGTGAGACAGTGGTGAGGTGTGCAGTTGGAGTGACAAATGGTTTCAAGGTGAAGGTAGGGTTACATCAGGGATCAGCTTTGAGCCCCTTCTTGTTTGCAATGGTGATGGACAGGTTGACAGATGAGGTCAGGCAGGAGGCTCCATGGACCATGATGTTTGCAGATGACATTGTAATCTGTGGTGAGAGTAGAGAGCAGGTGGAAGAGAATCTGGAGAGGTGGAGGTTTGCACTGGAGAGGAGAGGAATGAAGGTCAGTAGAGACAAGACGGAATACATGTGTGTGAATGAGAGGGAGGTAGGTGGAAAGGTGAAGATGCAAGGAGTAGAGGTCATAAAGGTGGATGACTTCAAATATCTTGGGTCAACCATCCAGAGCAATGGACAGTGTAGAAAAAAAGGTGAAGAAGAGGGTGCAGGCAGGATGGAGTGGGTGGCGACGGATGTCAGGGCTGATGTGTGACAGAAGGATAGCAGCAAGACTGAAAGGGAAGGTTTACAAGACAGTAGTGCGTCCTGCTATGATGTATGGTTTGGAGACTGTGGCTCTGTCTAAAAGACAGGAGGCTGAGCTGGAGGTGGCGGAGATGAAGATGCTGAGATTTTCATTGGGAGTGACAAGGATGGGCAAGATTAGAAATGAGCAAATCAGAGGGACAGAGAAGGTGGAGCAGTTTGGAGATAAAGCCAGAGAGGCCAGGTTGAGATGGTTTGGACATGTGTTGAGGAGGAATAGTACAAAAATTTACAAACATTTTTTGCCAAGTAACAATTAATCTCCATCTAATTTCAGACACTGTCAGTAATCATTCAAAATTTACATGCCTAATCAGTAGTTTAAAACAAAACAAAAAAAGTAATAGGGAAAGCCATAAAATCCTTCTTACATGTCTTTTTAACTTGCCATTCACTTCTTCATTCCAATGTTGCTTCAGCTTTTAGTCCAGCTACAGAGAACCAGACTGACCTCACACTGGGAATATTAAGTTATGGATTTTGCATAGAATGCTTCTTTAAAGAGATGGGGCTGCGTTTTATGAATCAGTTCTTTGTGGGGTTCTCTTGTTAAATGAACTCTGCTTATCTTGTCTGTTGTGTTCAGACGTCGCATTCTGTAAAGATTGAGCCTTGAGGTTTAAGCTTTTATGGCCTTGAGGTTTTATCTTTAATTACAGTAAGTAAATCACTGTACAATCATCAGCACTCTATTTCCTTTACTAATTTGATCAGAGGGGATACTTTTTGTAGGCACATTGTCCATGCTCTTGTTTATGTTCATATACTAAAAGAGACTCTCACCCTCAGGTCATCTCAGTCGGGTGTTCAGTCCTCTGTATAAGCTCTTCTTCGTGGTACTCATTATCTTTCGAGTGGTAAATATATATTGCTCATGTGGAAAACACAGATGGAGGAGTTTGATGAGTCTTACTCCACATTTGCCATTGTGGAATGGGCTCATTTGTTTGTGTAAATAATTCTCTCATTTCAGGTGATGTTATTCATTCATGCCTCACTTGTGCCACCCTATGGTCAGCTGATGCTAGAAAGCACCTTTTCCCTCATTTGTTTAAATCCTCATGCTTTGCTTTGATTTCAGAATGATTTGATCATGCATGTAGACTTCTGTTTGGCCTAGTACTCATTTTTGTTTAATAGTAGTAGCAGTCTAGATAATGTCACTAGTCCAAATAACTATTACTACCTATAGCAACTCAAGTATAACTTCTAAATAAATAAGTTCTTTGGTAATGTATGTAGTTAAATGTTTCTCTCTGTCTCTCTTTCCTGTCCCCATGTCTGTGGCGTTCCTCTCTCTCTCCCTGTTTTTCCTCCCGTTAGCCTGTACGCCTGACTCCTCAGAGGGAGTTCATTAAGTCTTTGATGGGGATCGGGAAGAGACTGGCCACTCTGCCCACCAAAGAGCAGAAGACACAGAGACTTATCTCGGAGCTGTCACTGCTCAACCACAAGCTGCCCGCTCGAGTCTGGCTGCCCACGGCAGCTTTTGACCACCATGTGGTGCGGGTACCACACACGCAGGCTGTCGTGTTAAATTCGAAGGACAAGGTGAACTTTTAAAGTTGTTTAAATTAATGAAGATGTGCCAATTGTTCTGATTGGATGGCCTGTATTTTGCCTCCTTCATAAAGCAGCCCAGGCTGGAACATGCCTTGTGTCTTCAGTGAGAATTGTCTGAGCTAAACTGCTGTAGACAGAATAAGTAGATACAGTCTCATTCAAAAGATTGGATGGCTCTGGTCAAATTACATGTTTTGTTTATTTTCTGAGTAAAAACATGTTACACATCCTGATAACACATTTTAACACATCTCTGCAAAGTTTAATGTGCAATTACTCTTTAATAAAGGTAATGGCACATTAAATGTTCTTTTTTTTTGTGCCTCCAATGTGTTAAATTGAGCAACTAAAAAGAAATTCTCCTCTAGAATGTGCCATATTTAAGTGTGTTTAGTGTAGAAGCTATTTTCCCCAGAATAATTCAGCCGTAATTGATGGGATGCATGTTCCTTATAACACAATAATGAAGAAAAATGCTTTTCTTAAGAGATTATAGAGTTTAATTAGTTTTTCAAAAAAGTTGAACATTTTCATGAACTTCTTAGTGTTTGCCTTAAAGATGGGTTACAAGTTGTTTTATTCTTACAAAAGCTTTCATTAAGCTGTCTATTAATCTTTGATCAGCACTCTTAAAATTTATAAAGTTTGATAAATATCTCTCATTCTTTGTTGTCTTCAGGCACCGTACTTAATCTATGTAGAAGTTCTGGAGTGTGAAAACTTTGAGACCTCAAGTGTACCAGTGAGGATCCCAGAGACACGAATCCGCAGCACACGCTCTGTAGAGAATCTTCCAGACTGCGGCATCACGCCTGACCAGCGCGCCAGCAGCTTCTCCACCGTACCCAACTATGACAATGATGACGAAGCCTGGTCTGTGGATGACATAGGAGAGCTACAGGTTGAGGTGCTGAAACAAAGCTTCTTGGCATTCTTTATGAGTGTATTGTTTCTTTGGTCCCTGGTTAAATTCACTCGTCCTTTGTTTCCTTCTTTAGCTGCCTGAGATCCACACTAATAGCTGTGACAACATTTCCCAATTCTCAGTGGATAGCATCACCAGCCAGGAGAGCAAAGAGCCCATTTTTATTGCTGCCGGAGACATCAGGTACACCTTTACATATATAGCTTATTACTTTCTCTTTTTCTCTTCAGGAATAAACCCATTATCACAGCAATGCCATTCCCAGTGGAAGTATCTTTCCCCCATTTTTAAAAAGATTTCGGAATAATTTAGTCATTGAGATGTAAACAGATTCACTCAGAGTAGATTGATGTGTAATGGTTTATTGTAGAGAAATTTTACAGTGGTGTTGGTGATAAGAACTAGGGGTCACGGTGTTTAAAGCACAAATGTAGCCACCTCTTAATCATTGAGGTCAGGTGTGTCATTCAGACTCATTGTCACAGGTGTATAAAATCAAGCACCTTGACATGCAGTCTGCCTTTACAAACATTTGTGAAAGAATAGGTCGTTCTAAAGAGCTCACTGAATTCAAGCGTGGTGCTGTAATAGGACGCCACCATTGGAAGAAGTCAGTTTGCGAAATTCCTTCCTCCCTAGATATTCCACACCGAACTGTGAGTTGTATTCTGGAAAAAATGAAAGCATTTAGGAACAACACCACCTCACCTCAAACAAAAGTCACCATCACTCTGCTGAGTCAATAACTGCAGAGTTCCAAACCTGCTCTGGCATCAATTATCAGCACAAAAAGAGCAGTTTCCATTTTTGAGCAGCTGCATTCAAGCCTTACATCACCAAGTACAATGGCAAGCGTTAAATAGACTGGTGTAAAGGACACCGCCACTGAACTCTAGAGTAGTGGAAACATATTCTGTGGAGTAACGAATCACGCTTCTCTGTCTGGCAGTCTGATGGATGAGTCTGGGTTTGGCAATTGCCAGGAGAACATTACCTGCCTGACTGCATTGTACCAACTGTAAAGTTTGGTGGAGGAGGGATGATGCTATGAGGTTGTTCTTCAGGGGTTTGTCTAGACCCCTTAGTTTCAGTGCAGGAACTTTTAATGGTTCAGCAAACCAAAACATTTTAGACAATTGTATGCTTTCAACTTTGTGGTTGACAGTTTGGGGAAGAACCTTTTCTGTTCCAGCATGACTGTTCCTCAGTGCACAAAGCAAGGCCCATAAAAGCAAGGCTGGTTGAGTTTGATGAGGAAGAAGTTGACTGGCCCACACAGAGCCCTGACCTCAACCTCATGGAACACTTTTAGGATGAACTACAACAAATTATTTTGCCTTACAGAACCCTGCGTGTTCCTTCACTGTGAACTGCTTACAGCAAATGGAATAAAATACATTTTAAGCCAAAACTTAATTTTCAAAAATATCATGAAGTAAACCTCAGATTTTCTGTCTCATGCTCATACGACAATTTATAATTTATGCTAGATTTTTCAATGATTAATTAAAGTAAATCCTAGGACTCTGTTATACCTCCTTTTTCTTCTGCTTTCTTTTGCAGTGATGTGCTTTTTTTCTGCAGAAATAACTAGTCCATTTTTCATTCTTTGTATAGTTTGTTCACCCAGGATTTGAATGAATATATCTATAATATAACTAATAATCACAACCTTTTTGTTTAATTTCCTGTCAAAGTGGCCATTATGTAAAAGTCGGGCATAATTCAGTGTCAAAAAATCATACAGAATGGCAATTAACATGTTTTAAGGTGTGTTTTTGTCAATCTTCACTTTTGTGTACCCACTGCCACTTTAATTGTTCCATCTGTCTAATTTTAAAACTAAAATGTTACAGCTGCATCCTCCCTATAAAATATGTGAAACTCTGTAAAAAAAAATATTTAAAAGCACAATTACTGTTTATTTGCTGAATTTAACATATTGGAGCAATTTAACATGTGTAGCCGGTGCGAAAATTATTGCACATATTATATATATTTTTTCCAGTATTTTGAACTCACCAAAAACATAAATGTACATTCAGTTAGCAAGTGTGTTCAGTTATTTGTATTATTTATATATTTAACTTTTCACTTAAAATCAAAAATCGGACACGGGTCTTCAAACTTTTATAGATGTAGTCTTAATTCAGGATTAGCTGAATGTTACCACTTATGTTTAACCCGTTCAGCATCGCTGTTATTCAGCTGTTAATCACTGCTGTCTAGTGCTGTTATGTATGTATACCCTTTTCTGAACATGTGGATATCGTCTGTGCTTAAAGAACACTAACTATGTGTCATTAGAAATTAAGTAGAATAAGGTCTGTTTAACTGGCTGTAGTGCAGTGCAGTTTGTAAAACATTAAATTATGTGTGGCGCCACAGGATCTACTTTGTTCCATCTTATTAAATCTCAGTAAAACTCAGTATTGAGATCCACATAGTGTTTTGTGAAAATGTCTAGGAGTTTCATTTACCATATTGCCCACTTTTAGCTCAAAGCATGCAATGCTGAGTAGTAAATACATTGCCTCGCTCTCCCTTGTCTTTCTGTGTGTAGTCAGGTCTACTTTAAGGCCAATGACTCTCTTCAATTCTTCATGTCTGGTTTTGGGTTTGTGTGCACTTATTCAGGCGGCGTCTCTCAGAGCAGCTTGCCCACACCCCAACTACATTTAAGAAGGACCCAGAGGATCCCTCAGCAGTAGCCTTAAAAGAACCCTGGCAGGAGAAAGTTAGGTAAGTACAGAAAATCACTTGTGATTATCTTTATTTATTTATTTGTAGAAGAAACCCCTACTAAATTTTCTCTCTTTTGCTGGTAAACAGACGAATCCGGGAGGCCTCTCCCTATGGGCATCTGCCTAACTGGCGTCTCCTCTCAGTAATAGTGAAATGTGGTGATGATCTAAGACAGGAGCTCCTTGCCTTCCAAGTCCTAAAACAGCTGCAGGTTGCATTCTTGTTTCTGTTGGCTAGATTTCATTACCTTTCAATTGCTAATGTCAAGTTTTGTTTTTGTTGGTCAAATCAAGCCTTTAGCATTGAAGCCATGCCAGTATCTAGGGCATTTACCACCTCTTCAGACTCTAATTCTGAATGAATTTATTATTTCCATTTCACACTTAGTTCGTCTAATAATAGGCGTTATTTCTGTAATCTACACTTTACAGCTGGAGCTGACCTTTTGGCCCTCATGATAATTTACATTCTCTGTGTTTACAGGCAATCTGGGAGCAGGAGCGAGTCCCCCTGTGGATCAAGCCCTATAAAATCCTGGTCATCTCTTCTGACAGCGGTATGATTGAGCCAGTGGTCAATGCTGTGTCCATTCACCAAGTGAAGAAGCAGAGCCAGCTCTCACTGCTCGACTACTTCCTACAGGAACACGGCAACTACACTACAGAGGCCTTCCTTACTGCTCAGCGCAACTTTGTGCAGAGTTGTGCTGGCTACTGTCTCATCTGCTATCTGCTGCAGGTTAAGGACAGGTTAGACAGGCAGCTTTCTCTGACACCTAACACCTTCTCACAGCCATATTACTCTAGGCATTATACTGTAGACCTTTAAAGGTACATTGTATGTCCAGAGGCATCTGGACACACCTTCTAATGAGAGATTTCACTTACTTTAGGATGCACCCATTAATGACACAGGCATTCAATTGTGCTCACACATCTTGTAGAATCTACATAGAAAAGCATTGGCAATAGAACGGGGCGCTCCTGAGCTGCCGCCAGTGAGTTCATGCTGTGTTCAAATTATGACGGTAGACCCAGCACCAAACTGGCCTTTCTGTTGGAGCAGTGACAGAAGTGAGAGCGGAATGTTCTGTCAAGAGTTACATTTTCTCAGCTTACGTCGCTGACTGCAGTGGTGGAGTAAACCAGATGGTGATTCTTTTTTTTTGGGAGCTGTGGACACCGAGTGTCTCATTGTTGTCCATGTAGAACCAGTATTATACAACGAAAAATGATGAGTACCAAGCATCCTCCTGATTTTTTTCCACCTTAAATAAACAATCAACACTACTGAAGGTCTTCTCTTATACATTTTCACCAGTGATGCAGTCATCTTGACAACATTGGCAGCATTTTTATGGCTGCATGCCACCATCAGCACGAAACACGAGGCATGGAACAGCGTTTCCTTGTTTGATTGTTTTTGTATTTTGTTCAGTACAAACATATAAACACAGCATCAGGCCATCGTACCAAATACCTAGCCTCTGCTAGAGGGGTATACTCTTGTTGTCTGAAGAAGCATTGGATGACTAAGTGTCTATAAACTTTTTGACAAACAGTGTACCTTAAAGAGTGCCCTTGATTTAAAAACAAAAAAACAAAAAAAGCTTTCACTCTTGGTGTCAAACAAGAAATAATTTGCGTCCTGCTATTCTTGATTATCACATGTAATAATGTGGTCTAATTTAGTCTTCATAAACGTTACATCTTACAGATGTGAGACACATTGCAGGTGGGATATTGTTAATAGGAGCAAGTGATTATTTATCTTGCCCACTGCTTAATTACTGCATTTTGTAGCTTGCACTCAAACACATTTGCAAGATTCCCTGTGTTTCATGTTCTGTTTTGCTTTCCAGGCACAATGGGAACATCTTGCTCGACTCAGAGGGTCACATCATTCACATTGACTTTGGGTTCATTTTGTCAAGCTCTCCCAGAAACTTGGGCTTTGAGACGTCTGCCTTCAAACTGACCAATGAATTTGTAGATGTAAGGAAACATTTACGAGATTGTCAAAGAGGGGAATATTTTGAAAACAGTGAAGATTCTGTCTGATTAGAGGATTTTAAGCCTGTGTTCTTTTTTTAGGTCATGGGAGGTCAAGATGGAGACATGTTCAACTATTACAAGATGCTTATGCTTCAGGGCCTCATTGCTGCACGCAAGCACATGGAGAAAGTCATTCAGATTGTAGAGATCATGCAACAAGGTGCTTTATATCTACCAACACTTCCTTTTGCAGAGCTAAGCATGTTTACTGTCAGTTTTGGTGTCACAATTACTTCAGTTAATATTGCTGCTTAAAATTTACCATCATTATGAATTAGCCCTGTTGGTAATTGCCAGCTTGAATGATGATGATGATGATGATGCTACATATTTTAAAATCTTCTGCTGGTCTTTCTTATAGTATAAAACAGACATTTATGGACACTCCATTTATATGCATATTTGTCAGAATACATTTAATGGAAATATTATTTTAAAAAGACTATGCATGTTATGTTATTGTTCAGTTACTTATTGAACCTAACTGGCCCTTAAAAAAAAGTAATTTATCAAAGTGTGCATAGAACATGTTCTGTGTTTGTGCATATGCACTAGAAAATTGGCAATTCAGCTTTGTTGTTTTATTTACAATATGGAAATGCAAAAAATTGGGCTCGGGCTTGCAGTCTGAACAAGACCTATGAATAAAAACCTGCCTATGTTTGGTTTATGCAGGAAGCTATGCATATGATGAATGAGACCTCTGATTACTCGATTGATTGCTAGACATAATTGGTAGACTGTTTTACTAACATAATCAATAGTGACAGCCAGTCAGTCCAGTTTTGTTTATTAACGGTTCTCTTCTGTGGCCTCTCATGGTGGTTGGGATGTTTGTTCTTGCTCTCCAGGCTCTCAGCTGCCCTGCTTTCACGGCTCCAGTACCATCCGTAACCTGAAGGAGCGTTTCCACATGAGCCTGACGGAAGAACAGCTGCAGGTGCTGGTGGAGCAGATGGTGGATGGCTCCATGCGCTCCATCACCACCAAGCTATATGACGGCTTCCAGTACCTCACCAATGGCATCATGTGACCACATGCAGGAGTGCTGAAGTCCTCCGTTGTCGGACTAGAATGTTTGGAACTGGAAAAGGCTGCACCACTTTGAGAAGCCACTCCTGAACCTTTTCCCAACCTTTCCCCATCTGCCATCCCAGCGTGTTTGTACAGCCAGACTGAGTTTTGATCATAGATTTTATACCCTGACTGAAGAGCTCTCAGCTGTGAAGTTTCGCTTTGTCGTCGTCCCCCTCAATAGCTTTCCCCCAATTCTCCTCTCGCCGTTTCATGTTGTGTTGCATTTCTCTGGATATCCTTTTGGAATCTTATTCTATCCAGTATCCTAGTGCCTCATTCGAAACATTAGGCTGAGGCTCAACTCTGCTTTGACTCGCTGCTTTTGTACTCTTCCATGTGCTGTGTTACTTCCTGTCTTAAATTCCTGCATATTCCTGAGCTGTTTTGTGTCTGTATCACTAATGCTTTCTACTTTGAGTGAACTATCTACAATATATGTTCACAAATGCATATAATTCAGTCACTGCTGAGACATGAGTAATGGACAAACCGAGTGAGTAATGCATTAAGGAATGTGCAGTGTGTAGTATGAGGAAGATGGTGGGTAAACAGCACCAGTGGGTTCTCCAGTTTTGTCAGTGTTATTTTCAGCTACAGTTTCAGAGAAGCACACATTTCTCACAAATATGAACTTAACTGCTAAGATTTCTGGCTTTTGGTTGAGGGACTCTGTGAACAGGCTCTACGGGACTTCATAAACTGTTATATTGGCCATATTTCACCTTCCAAACATACCTGGAACCCCTTTTATTCAATTGCAAGATTGATACTCAACTGCCAGCCTGATGAAAATTGCTGACGCACTAAAGCATGAATATGGTACAACTCCAAATTTTGCTAGTTTCATTTGGTTTGATTCAGTTCAGGGAGTGCGGAAGTTTACTTAAAGTCCAATTCTAACCTTTTTAAGTATTACAGTGTGAAACAGAAGAGCGAGAGGCAAAAAACACTATTTATTGCCCATTTACAGCTACATGCATACTTACATGACATGTCTGACTTGCTTTTTTTGTATTTTGTTTGTTCGTTATAATTGTTTTGGGCAGAGATATTATCAAAGATGCCCTCATCTGTACAGGTGTTCATACCCTGAATTTAAAACTTTCAAAATGTGCATGGACTCTTCTCTAGTCAGGATGAGCTGTGTATAAATACGTTCCTTTGCCACTGAGCATCTGTATTATTTTAACTGGAGAGGGGAGCTTCAGATGGGGTAAGATTGACAGTTGTATGAATGAGCTGATCAGATGACAGTAAGAGAGAGAAAAAAAAATGCAAGGGCTACAAATAAGTGGATGAAATCAGTGGATTGTTTTAGTTTTAGGTTATTAAACCAGTAAATGCACAGGTTTAAGATTAAAACTGGTTTAAGAGGTATTTTTATTATTGAAACGGGAAAAAAGCCCCATTTAACAGGACTTGTTTTCCTAGTAGGCTAACAATTTTAATTCACCTTTTTAGTGAAAGCCCATTTCTCGCAAATTATTTGGACATGGTTGAGTAAGCCGTTTAGGAGTTTGTGTATCTTTCTCGTTACCATTTTATACTACTTTTTGTTTGTGTGTCTGACCCTTTTCTTTCCTTTGTAACTTGTTAGACGGACCAGCTCTTACGATCACGTGAATGACCTCCCTTAACTTGTGAATGTCCCTTTGTATAATAAATTAAATGTATCTGTTTCATGGCCCGTGTCTTCATGTTGGCCGAGGTAGCATTGGCTGAATCTCAGGTAGCTCCCTCCTCCCTATGCAGTCATGAAATGACTAAAACATTGTACTGTATTTTTAATCCATCTAAGCTCTAAAAGGTGGGACTGGAGTTAATTAATATTGACTAAATAACTAATAGTAACCTCTACATAATAAAGACTATGTTCAGTAAGAAATCAAACTGAGCTGAATCCAGTAAATTTGAATGATTAATTAATTGCATTTTTACACAGGTTTTGGTTGAATAAAATTAGCTGTGATGCAGTGAGTAGAATTGAATTATGTTTTATGAGGAACAACAACGAAGCAGAAAATCTGTAGATTTTACTCTTTGGGGGGGTCATTGGTTTTAATCACCTCACATGGACTCCCGTGACTACGTGCTTCAGGGGTTTCAGGCCTCCAACTTCCCAAAGGTAAGACCTCTTTTAATTATTGCTAGGAAACAAAGAATTTACAAGTAGGTCGCTGTAGCAGTTGCCCATTCTTTTAAGCTACTGCAGACAGACAGAAAGAACTTCGTTGATCCCGGAGGGAAATTGCAGTGTTTCAGTAGCAAGACATATAAACTTACATACAGTATGCAGAAAAGTACAAAATAGAAATAAATCTAGACATAAAGTACAAGAGAAATAAAATGAAAAAGTATATCTATTCACATGGCATATGAGACAGATTCGCTGTATTTAAAAGCCCGGCCTGGACTTCAATGACAGATTTAGCTGCTGAGGTACGGACAGAGGCGAGGTTCTCTGATGTGTCGGCAACAGGTATACTGGAAGATTCCACCCGTACCGAGGAGGGCAGATTCCACCCGTATTGAGGAGAGCAGATTCCGCCCGTATTGAGCTCCGAGCCGTCACCAACGTCTCACCGCGGAGGCGATACCTGCGCGCCTAGAGTCGCTTCTGGAAACTTAGAAAGGGTTCAAAATGCGTTCGGTGACTAATTTATTGGTTTATTTGACGTAGCAGCAGCTTTCCAATCGGATATTCACACCTAATTCTGTCATTGTGAATGTTGAACTCTTCAACTTGTCAAAACGACTCATAAGCATCACTTGCTAGCTAACTTAGCTCGCTAGCGGGTCACTTCTTTTAGTGACAGTTTGCTCTCACAAAATATGTGAGGCAACTTTTTTAGCTAAATTACAGTTTTTAAAGTGAGGCGGTGTCGGATTTATGGTGTAATAAACTAGTGTGTACACTTGTTAGAGTTGCTAACTAACTGTAAATAACCTAGCGTTAGCTATCTTAGCTAACTACGTATGCGCGAGCTTAGGCTAGGTCAGTAGCTCTGCTGGACGACCGGTTCACTCCGGCTGACCTGTGCTGACCATGATGGGCTCAGATCTGAACGGGAGACGTGGAGGCACCGACCGGTGTTTGAATAACAGAAAAGCAGAAAGCTGACTACACAGCTAACTACGGCTATTAGCTCGGTGGCCAGCAGGCTGACGGGCTCACGCCCCACGCCCCACGGAGCACGTCCGATGTTTCTCTCACAGGAGTTTAGAGGATAAACACAGAAATGTGAGGGAGAGAAGTCGAGTGACCGGTACAGTTAAAGCATTAGCTTAATAAGGTCAGCTGAACTTCTATTTGACAACTAACTTTAGCTGCCAAGTGATTTTACACGCTAACAGTCCTACATCACGCTAAAGTTTGTGAAATCACATCCTCTGCATGCTACACTGGGTGAACGGAGAAGCTCGTTCAGTGGCGTCTGTTGTTGAAGAGCCGTGTGAGATCTTTCTTACCTACTGCTGTAAGGCTCTACGAGTCTCTTTACTGCAGAGACGGTACTGATCTTCTGCTGTCTGAACTGAGCTGACCCACATCACTGTATCTCCTCTCTGATCAATACACACTGCGCGATATATCACTGCTATAACTGTAGTGACACTTTTCACTGTGCACTTTACACTACAATATTGATGCAACTCAAAGTTGGTCATGTCTTTAATATGCGCTGTCAGACGACCTCATACCACTCAGTGCCTGCTGTGTGGAAATACAGCGAATCTGTCTCATATGCCATGTCAATATTTAGAGATACTTTTATACTTTATTTTATTTCTCTTGTACTTTAACTTCTGTCTACGTTTATTTCCATTTTGTGTTTTTCTGCATAGTTTATGTAAAAGTTTATGTGTAATTTTATGTGTTGCTACTGAAACACTGCAAATTGCCCCCTCTATCCATCCATCCATCCATCCATATCTGTTTATTTTTCTTATGTCACTATTTTCAGGCTTAACTGTATCTTCTTGCAGTTACCTACACGTTTCCTTTACTACCACCAGGATTTCTCAGGTATGGAAGCAGGTTTTATTTACCTCTCTTTCTCTGGCATGTTGCTGGTTTGTTTACACTCATTTTTCTACATCTGTAATCGTCTAAGATGAATGTCTGTCTTTAATTGAAGTCATTAAACTTAATGGTTATTAGTACATCTGTGTCGACTGACTGTAATAATCTTTGGGAAAGAACAGTTTTGTGACGTTTTTAAATGTTGTCTCATAGAGAGTGCTTGTTCACTGAAGTACAGATGTTGACTGAATACCTTTTCACAAGTAATATTTAACCAAGAGTAGTTCTGCTTTTACTCATATTACCAACACCTATCTTACACAACAACTAAGAGGCTGTGTATTTTAGCCACACTGCCTCTCGCTGATTACCAGCTCCAGAAAAAGCCAGAAAATATCTGTAAGCTATAAAAGCAGCATGTTTACTGGATTCAAGAGGCTTGAATGCTTATACAAATGCAGTTAGCCAACATAAATGTGCCTGTATCTGTTTCAGTTGTTGAAGCTAGTCTTTTAAACCTTTACCAAATGTTTTATCTTTTACAGCCATCCTTCCACTGCTGCTTCTGGTTCTCAACTGATCAGGAATTGTCCCAGGCAATTTAATTTATGGTATCTTTATTGCAGTGCTCTTTGTAATGTTATTACATATTACGCTAAATATTTTATACACAAGACATTGCCAATATTACATCTATTAACATGTATTTGACTCACCTGCTTTGCTTTTCTCTTTAATTTGCAAAGCTATTGTATGAAAACAATAGAGCTTTAAGGATTGTGTGATATTGTAAAAGACAGTACAATGTTATTCACAGTAACCTGCTTTCTTTTATCTCTTTTTTTTATTGCTTTGCGTATACCTTTTGTTTTTCTTGTTACTTTTGTTAGAGATTCGACAAGAAGAGTCAGGAGACTGGAGCATCAGCGTTGACTGGAGTTTATTTCCGCATACAGAGTATGGATATAGCACGATCGTTCAAGTGTCAATCAGCAGGATCTGGAGTCTATTCCTATTCACGTGCATGAAGACGATCATGCACGGGCACAGCTTGGTCATCAGTATGTCACCAGTCTAGTCTGGTCAGCAGTCCAGTCTGCAGTCCAGTCTAACAAGAATATTTTGGAAGGACCTTATATACATTGAAAACTAAAGAGGAGGAAAAGGAGTTTGAGGAGGAATAAGGAGGGGTTGTAGAAGGAGAATATGAATAGAGATGTAGGGAGTAGAGATAAGGGGTGATTGTTATCACCTTAAGGTCATTTCAATACAAGCAAAAAAGTGATTGGGCAAAGTGAGAGTGCGACCAGTTTCACCTTTCTGCAATTTGCTTAAACTCTACAATGAACATGGTTTAGACCTTAAGAAAATAACAAAAGGGAAAACAACATATATTGAGAATATTTTCTCTCAGTTCCCCCTTTGATTCTCCATAATGGAGAATCACAAAACTGTATTATGACTACAAGTACAAAACATGCGCATTGAGAAGTCAAACACAGAAGCAAACAAAAGTGGCAATAACTGTACAGAATAAGACAATGCCTATCTGCATAACCTTGCCAAAAAGTGTCCAAAGTGTTAATGCAGCCAGGGGTTGGAGCTGTTTAATGCTGCTACTTTGTAATGGAAATATTCTTAAGAAATATTGGAGATACGAAACTTGGAACAGTTTGCTTCAACATTGTTATGTTGCATTGCAAGTTGAATTCCACAACAGCAGTTGCTGGGGCAGATCATCCTAGTCCATATTCAACAGCAGGCACTCAGTTCTTTGTAGCTTAGGTGTGCAGTGACAAGATGTTTGTGCCATGCTGGCAGGAACTCTGGCTTCAGTTTATCTGTAACACACAAAATGAAATATTTGCGCAGTAAACTGTTCATCAGTGTTGGGAAGTTATTCATTCAGAATTGGGCTATCTGCTATCCCCACTATTTGTCCCTCAGAGGGGGCTGCTATGGTTCCACACAGTGTGTTGAATTCTTCACCTACCAATGGCCTAAAAACCATGGTTCTACCCTGAGGCTCTGTGCTCTAACCACCCCCTCTCCAGCTGTCCCTGGATTCAATTCTGGAGTGCAGACACAACCTTACAATGGGAAACGTATCTATGTTTTTTTTTCTTCACATTTGATGCATCAGCTATCAGCAGAACCTTGACATGGAGCCTCTCATCTAGATGCCATGTTTCCTCACCATGACTCATTGGCCTGAACTTATCATACGGATACCTTCAGCACTAACTTAGTAGCACTGTGTGGAAAAAAAATGCTTTTATTTACTTCCCAAAATTAGAAATTCACCATGAAAAACTACATTTTTATACCCCGGTGTGACCCAAAGGATGTGTTTGTGTCACAAGGCAAAGAAATGCAAGTTTCCCCCCTTTGGTCCAAACACCTTCTGAAGCAACTTTTGCATCTGATTTCAGGCATGTCCAGTTCCCAGTCTGTAGCTAAGTTACCAGCAAATCATATAGTGTTTTTTAAAATGGTAGCATAAGAATTTTTTTAAGACCTACTGTAGTTACATAGACCTAAAAAAAAGCCAAGGCCCAAAGTTGTGGGCAACAAAACTGCATTAATCTGAAGGCTTCTATCAGGCAAAATTGAACCACTTGGTAGTCAATTTCCCTAATTACTGTACACCAGAACACCAATTCACACAACAAACTATTCTGCCCTAATGTCCATTGCTTACAAACAAATCAAAAAGTGCTTTTACATCTGGCTTTAATAACAACCGAAAGATAGTTCAACACCCAGATAAGCTTAAGCATCAGAATAATTAGTTAAAAACAGGAACAGATTAAACTATGACTCCTTCTATCACCTTCATTACCAAAGACAACTGCTCAGTGACTCAATGCATGGTTCTGATTAAAAAAGATAACAGCTCCTTTGAAATTCCCTGAAAAAGGTTTCCTGCTGGGCCTCCCTGTGAAATTCCCTCAAAGGTATTTCTTGCTGGGGTCCCATTCACCCTTGCACCTATTTTGTGTATTCCTGCCTGCTTTTTACAACAGTGTCTGGCCTGATGACCAAACTTATGGCAATAGTGACATTCAGATAACTTATCCTTCCTGTTGGATGTAAAGTTCTGCCTGGAGTTTGAGTTAGAGCTACTCTCTGTGAGTGCATGTATAGATGTAGGAGCATTGCAGAAATTCAAATCACAGTCTAGGCGATCAAGCTCATCTTTAAGGTTCCCCCATTTAGTTTTATGCCAGTTTGGAACAGCTGTCACTAGTGCTTGCCTAAGGTCTGATCGCAGTGACTCAACAAGTTGTCTAAAACGAGGACCATCAGTTGTAGAATCAATGTTATCACTATTGTATTTATCACTACCCAAGAGGAAGACTCTCAAAACGCTCACAGAAATCTGCAGCTGACTCCTCTTTTCTGTCTGCATTTGGTTATTTGCCCCAATCAGTAGTTTTGCGACATTTACAGCTGATCCACTCATTGAAAGCTTTCCAATCCCTTTCAGTGTCAATGTCCTGGCCTTTGTCACCCATTGCATCCAATACCTTATTAGCAAGCTGTCTACTATCTGTTAAGTAGTTGGCTTACTATGGCAACAGCATCATTGGGGTACAATAAGTAGAGGGTCCTTTTGAAGTCAAGCCCCATTTCCCTAGGAGATTTAAATTCCTTGGACAGCCTGTCCAAGGTGGCTGCATCTACAGAAACATGACCAACTTCTACTCTGGTTTGCTTAACTACACCTCCCTTATTAAGGACCTGAGATGATCTAATAGTGATTGGTCTCATCTGAACTGCCTTACTGCTAGTAGGTTCAGAACCCTCATCAGAGAAGGAGGTTTCTGATCCATCAGAGTGGATTGCATCCTATTCTGGATACAGCATAACCAACAGTGGAGGATCTTCATCCTCTGTGTAGCATGCCTGACCCGGAGGAGGTCTTACAGATCGAGATTGTCACTGACGCCTTGATTTAGATTTACAACTGGCCTGTTGCTGTTAGGCCTTGGTCAGTGATTGCCTATGTTTTTTACATGTTCTCTGGGCATTCATGGCAGCTATTTTAGGATTTTTCCCTCAGCTTCCTCTAGCTTACCCTCCATGTATCTAAGCTTATACTTCCAGTACTGCTTTATTCCAAAAAGACATTCCTTAACTGAATCATGCTTAATACCATAACCCAAAGCTGTTTTACATTCCTGAAGTGTCCATTCTCTATCAGCAGAAAAACTTTTGCATAAAAAGTATTCAGTTGTCTTTTCCTCATGAATGTGTTTCCCTATTATGTCATCCATTAACTTTTCAAATGCATATTCAGTCCATTCAGGCATTTCTGTTCCACCCTTCTGAAGTTAAGAGGTTTCCAAGATTCTTTCTCAAAATTCTTTAGTTTTTGGCCTGTATTAGTCATGGCAAGGTAACATGAGAATAAGCTAAGGCAAAAACACAACCAATCTTCCCTCACTAGCTGAGAGGAGAACAGTAACAAAACCACTGGTCTTCCCAAAAAAAAAACAGTCTTCCCTCACTACCTGAGAGGATAAGTTCTAAGAAACACTAGGCTTTTATCAATGACAAAAAGTAAACTTCCCTTGTTTCAATGCCAGGTTTCTTAAGCAGTGACGATAAGTAACCTTCCCTCAGAGAAAAGGGGATAACAGCCGCAAAAAAACACCAAGCTTCTTTACCAGAGAGAAGAAGTAAACTTTCCTCAGGGCAGAAGGGATAACAGCCACAAAAAACACCAGGCTTCTTTACCAGAGACAAGAAGTAAACTTTCCTCAGGGCGGAAGGGATAACAGCAACAAAAAAACGCTAGGCTTCTTTACCAGAGACAAGAAGTAAACTTTCCTCAGGACAGAGGGGATAACAGCCACAAAAAACACTAGGCTTCTTTACCAGAGACAAGAAGTAAACTTTCCTCAGGACAGAAGGGATAACAGCAACAAAAAACGCTAGGCTTCTTTACCAGTGAAACAAGTAAACTTTCCTCAGGACAGAAGGGATAACAGCAACAAAAACGCTAGGCTTCTTTACCAGTGAAAACAAGTAAACCTCCCTGAGGACAGAGGGGATAACAGCCACAAAAAACACTAGGCTTCTTTACCAGAGATAAGAAGTAAACTTTCCTCAGGGCAGAAGGGATAACAGCCACAAAAAACACTAGGCTTCTTTACCAGAGACAAGAAGTAAACTTTCCTCAGGGCAGAAGGGATAACAGCCACAAAAAAACACCAGGCTTCTTTACCAGAGACAAGAAGTAAACTTTCCTCAGGGCGGAAGGGATAACAGCAACAAAAAACGCTAGGCTTCTTTACCAGAGACAAGAAGTAAACTTTCCTCAGGACAGAGGGGATAACAGCCACAAAAAACACTAGGCTTCTTTACCAGAGACAAGAAGTAAACTTTCCTCAGGACAGAAGGGATAACAGCAACAAAAAACGCTAGGCTTCTTTACCAGTGAAACAAGTAAACTTTCCTCAGGACAGAAGGGATAACAGCAACAAAAAACGCTAGGCTTCTTTACCAGTGAAAACAAGTAAACCTCCCTGAGGACAGAGGGGATAACAGCCACAAAAAACACCAGGCTTCTTTACCAGAGATAAGAAGTAAACTTTCCTCAGGGCAGAAGGGATAACAGCAACAAAAAACGCTAAGCTTCTTTACCAGAGACAAGAAGTAAACTTTCCTCAGGACAGAGGGGATAACAGCAACAAAAAACACCAGGCTTCTTTACCAGTGAAAACAAGTAAACCTCCCAGAGGACAGAGGGGATAACTGCCACAAGAAACACCAGGCTTCTTTACTAGTAACAACAAGTAAACTTCTCTCGTTTCAGAGATGCTAACCTTTACTGACTCCTCTATCTTATAAAGCCAGAATTTCTCTTCAGTTTGAAAATGGCGTTTTTACTCACCAAGTAGGTTTCAGTAAGCCATCCGGGTCATGGCACCAAGTTGTTAGAAATTTGACAAGAAGTGTCAGGAGACTGGAGTTTTTTTCCACATACAGAGTATGGATATAGCGTGGTCGATCAACAGTCAATCAGCAGGATCAGGAGTCTAGTCCTATTCAATCAATGTTTGGGAGAGAAAATTAACATATGAATCCTACCTGTTACAAATACTCAGCTCTTATTAGATGTAATAGACTGGCCTGCTGACCAGACTAGACTGGTGACACACTGATGACCAAGCTGTGCCCGTGCATTATCTGCATGGTCTGCATGCATGAGCACAGCTTGGTCATCAGTGTGTCGCCAGTCTATTCCTGTTAGCAGTCCATTCTAGTCTGGTCAGCAGTCCAGTCTAACAAGAATATTTTGGAAGGACCTTATATACATTGAAAACTAAGGAGAAGGAAAAGGAGTTTGAGGAAGGATAAGCAGGGGTTGTAGAAGGAGAATATGAATAGAGATGTAGAGGGTAGAGATAAGGGGGAGGATTGTTATCACCTTAAGGTCATGAGACAAAAGGTCATTTCAATACAAGCAAAGAAGTGATTGGGCAAGGTAAGAGTGCGACCAGTTTCACCTTTCTGCAATTTGCTTAAACTCTACAATAAACATGGTTTAGACCTTAAGAAAATAACAAAAGGGAAAACAACATATATTGAAAATATTTTCTCTCACTTTGTAGATTTATTTTTGATACTGTTTACTGTTTGTTCAGGATTCTTTATGTTTTGTATGGTGAGTGTTTATTACTAATTTTTCTCACTTATTTCTTTATTTTATGTGCAGTCATGAGGAATCCACACAATCCTTCACAAACTGCAAGTGACAAAGAAATTGACCAGAGACCTCCACATCTGATAAGAGCTGAGTATTTGTAACAGGTAGGATTCAGATGTTCATTCTCTCTCCCAAACATACATACATATATACTCACTGGCTATTTAGTATTACAGTACTCCAGACTTACGGACTGGAGTCCATCTGTTTCTTTGTATACAATGCCCCTTCCCCTTTTTACAGGGTCACCACAGAGCAGGTGTTGTTCATGAAACATTCTCAGCACTGCAGTGACACTGACGTGGTGTTGGAGTGTTAGTGTGTGTTGTGCTGGTATGAGTTGATCAGACACAGCAGTGAGTACTGCTGAAGTTTTTAAACACTGTCCACTCACTGTCCACTCTTTCAGACACTCCTACCTTGTCGGTCCACCTTGTAGATGTAAAGTCAGTGACGATAGCTCATCTGCTGCTGCACAGGTTGTGTTGGTCATCCTCTAGTCCTTCATCAGTGGACTTTTCTCGGTCCAGCTGTGACACTGAGGTGATTAAAGCATTGCTGTATCTGATGCACGAGTACCACACTTACTGTGTCAGCGTCTCTGCAATGCTGAGAATTAACCAATAATACCTGCTTTGTGGTGGTCTTGGCGGGTTCTGATCATTGATGAATAACGTGAAAGGGGGCTAAAAAGGTATGGAGAGAAAAAGATCAGCTACAATTTGCAATTGCACAACGTTTCAATAGAAAAGTAAGTAAATAAAGTGGGCAGTAAGTGTACACATATAATAAAGCACAGTGATGTGATTTCATTTGTTTTTTGTTAACACTGTTGTAGCTGTTACCTGCTGTTCCACTCAGTTTGTCTGAATTGTGTGTAAGTTGTATATATTTTGCTTAGGCAGTTAATGCAGTTGTTTCTAAAGGATTTCTGGTGTAATCAGTTCATTTATGCTTACCTGTGAACAAATGAGCTTTAAGAACTGTTAAATTTTCAGTATGTAGTGTCTTAATATATGACAATACATATATCAGTTTCTTAGAACAGTGGCAGATTGTTGATTGATCAGCTGTGGTCACCTGTGTTGTACTTCTTCTCTTTGTTCAAGACTAGAGACAAATGCTGATGACGTCATATTGTTGAAATGTGTCCTTGTTTACTCTTCACTCGCAAACTCAATCAGTGAACAAAATGACCTGCAGAACTGTATAGCTGAAAGCTGGTTTCTCGTATATTTACTACACTGGAGCTCAGTTTAACAGCAGAAGGCCTCACGTTTATCTTTGTGTAGGCATCATGCTCAAGTAAAGCATCAATCTAACTTTGTTTTTGTTTTCTGGCTACAGAGAGGGTCGTGCAGGTTCCTAGTGAACTCCTGATGGACAGCAGTGAGTTTTCATGCAGAACTGGTGGCAGTACACAGTTCTAGTAAGTTCCAGTAACATCCAACATCATGTCCGTGTGAGACTCTATCCTGTGTTGAGCACCTTCTTCAGTAAAGTCTGGATGCAGTGACTCATTATTCTTGATCAGCCAGGGCAAGTGGCTGATTCTTTTCATGATCTTTATTCATTCCATCATGGATTATCCTTTATATATATGGACACATGCTGTTTTTTTCGTCAGCTCAGCTCTGCTTTGTGAGTTTTCAATTTTATTGAATCATCCAAGAAAAGTTCATCAACATAGTCTGTATGTTGGATTGTAATTGGGTGATATTTGTTGTTTCCTTTGTAATTTACCATAAGCAGTTGTTGACTGTTAAATCTTTGCTAACTAACTGTAATTCCTTATGTGCTGTGCTGTATTTTTTTGCAATGAAATTCTGGAAACCACAGTGTAATTTACTGTGAAGTTGAGTTTTGTAATAAAATACTATAATGTGTCATACAGTTGTACTGTGTTTCACTGATAGATTGTAATTATGTTAACAGTATCTGTTGTTTTCATAATAATTTGCTGTATGCAGATTTACAATAAATGTTTTTTTTTTTCACAGTAATTAACCATAAACAAACAACAGCTCTCAACAGAGAAATTTATGGTTGGCAAAAAAGCAAACGGTAATGCCTTTTACTTTTCCACTATATATTTTTAGTGTGAAGATCTGGCAACCACTGCTGTAGTAAAGTGTAGTAAATATAAACCAGTTTTTACTAAGCATTTAGTAAATGTAAATGCATTTTCCCCTGAGATTTAGTCAAATTTAAAGCAATTTTGCTCAGACACTTGGTAGATATTTCTACATTTTCCTTGTTAAATTCATTTGTATTTGCTCAATATTTGTGGACTACATTAACTCAATGTGGCATACTATTACTAAATACAACCTATTTAACTGTTGCTTTTATTAACATTTACTAAAATTTTTTTCTTAAATTTAGTTAACTTATTTAATGCATTTTAATCAAAGTTTGGGTTAAATTTAAAAAAGTTAAATAAAAAAAATCTATTTAATTATATTACATGTCACTTGTTGCCACAGTGTATATGATCTACAACGTGAGTCAAAAGTCACAGGACACAGTTTTATTTTATTTTTTATTTTATTATTGACTTATTTCTGGGGTCATCTCAAACAAATTGTGTATGCTGAGAAAATCCGCAGCAAACACCACCTTCAGCACTGCATCGTGGAGGCTTGTGACAGCATAAAAAATCAAATAAAATGGTGTCCTGTGACTTTTGACTCACCCTGTATATATACCAGTTGTTTCATGGTGCCTATGCTAATATAGGAAATGCACTATACATCCAAATGTTTGTAGGTCCATCCAACATTTCTGCTGAAATCCAGGTGAAGTTTGTTTCCCCTTTGCTGAAGTAACTGCCTCAGCTCTTCTGAGAAGACTTCACTTGATCTCATCGTACAGGTTTTGAATGAGTTCCATCCCTCTAGAGTACGCAGTTCCTCTGCTCCACAGTCCAAAGCTGGCGGGCTTTGTACGCCTCTAGCCAACACTTGGCATTGGTCATTGTGACCTTATGTTCATATACAGCTTCTTCAGAGCAAACGATTCTATTAGCAATGCATTCTGGCCTAAAACTAGCATTTAATACTCTGTAACCCAGCTCTGAATTCCAAAGCCTCACCAGTTTTACCGAATTTGTGAATTTGTATTGTTTTACGTTTTCGTCTGTGTTCTCCCACTACAGTACCCAGAATATATAACATAAATATACAATATAGCCATTGAGAACCCCCCCAACAAAGACCATGAAGAAATTCACTGTAGAGGCTGATAAACATTAAGCTTCCAAATAGTAATGTTGGTTTTCCTTCTGTATTAATTACCTACTGGAGACGCAACACCCCGTCCTCATGTGACCACCCCAGAGCTGTTGTAGTTTCTGAAAAGTTCCTGCCACCTTTATGATGTCATCAGAAGTGGGTTTTTCTAGTCATTAAACTAGAAGATCTCACTCTAGGGACCAAAAGCGACCGAGCAGCTGCATCCAAGCCTTACATCACCAAGCTCAATGCAAAGCATTGAATGCAGTGGTAATCTGAAGGACAAGTCTGGGTTTGGCGGTTGCCATGAGAACGGTACTTGTCTGACTGCATTGTGTCAAGTGTAAAGTTTGGGGGAGGGGGGATTATGGTGTGGGGTTGTTTTTCAAGAGTTGGGCTCGGCCCCTTAGTTCCAGTGAAAGGAACTCTTAATGCTTCAGCACCAAGAGATTTTGGACAATTTCATGCTCCCAGCTTCCTGTTCTAACATGACAGTGACACTTTTCCATGCACAATCTGACTAAAATCACTAAGAAATCAATTTAAAAAGAACTATCAGACTTTTTCAGCTTAGGTGTAGAATAAAGAACACAGACATCAGGTTTCTGTGCTTTATTCTTACTTTACCTCATCTTCGTGTCTTAAACGTTGCGGGACGCATATTTTTGCCACTGCAATAGTAGAAAGACCCTGCAAGGATTTTAATCACTTCTTGCATTTATGCCTAACACTATGCTGAATTCACGCCCAGACGACTGGCTTTCAGCGTATCTAGTGGATGTGCGGCCCTGTGCAGAAGTTTAAACACCCTTGTTTGAATCACGTGTTGTTGATTTTGTAAGTGTAAAAAGGTGAACACGTCCTCTACAGGCAACATCTGCACATTGCAATACACAGTCTCTGTTTATTAGCTGAACTTAACATATTAAGGGAAAAAAATAAGCATAAAACGTGACCTGTGCAAAAGTAATGGCACACATGATTTTTGTCCCAATATGCTAAAGGAACTGCAGAAAAATGCCATAGTGAAGAGAGCTCACTGCAGAGGACGTGTCAACTTACCTCCACTCGTGTGTTTCTTGCGTGTGTTCAAACTCCTGCTTACAGCTGTAATTGGAGTTGGTTGGGGTGTAGTGCCCTCCGGCCGGTCTGCAGGGGTCGCTCTTATCCAGCTCCAGTTCTTCTACCCAGAATCCCATCCGTGCTGAAAGCTCCTTTACCTGTCCGCACTTGCCGCTGTGGAGTGTCTGAGACTGACTTTTCCCTCTGCAGCGCAGTCGCTTTCTCCTGTTTTTAATCCTCAGGTAAAGAGATGGACTGCTCTAAGAATTCATCCTGAGGAGTTTAAACCAGACTAGAGCAGCAGATGGACTTACAGCCCTGAGCTCGACTAAATCCGAGTTTCACCTGAAACCTGCTGCAGTTTTCTTCAGAGCTGCCTCCTTTCAGAGGTGAAGAGATCTTGTCTAACAGGAAGTGTCTTCAGTTCGCTATGGTGAGTACTCTGAGGAGAAAAACCGACTCGGGCCTCCTCGAATGCAGATTAGTCTAGTTTTCTTCAGAAGTGCCGTGTGTGTGTGTGTGTGTGTGTGTGTGTGTGTGTGTGTGTGTGTGTGTGTGTGTGTGTGTGAGAGAGAGAGAACTTTAAGGAAAGGGATCATTCTGGTTTACCTGAGTGATGTGTGATGAATTCGGTGTGTCAGGCTGGGTGACTGAGTTGCCTGAGGAGAAAAAGCACTTTATTCTGCTTCAGTTCTAAGCAGCTCTAGACAGAAGCAGCAGACAAGCTTCAGTTTGGTCGTGGGGTAACTTTCAGACTTTTCGGCTACCTGGCAGGTAGCAGTCTGTCAGGTTGTTCATGGGCAAATAATGGGCGCGGCTCGTGTGATAGCAGCTGTGTTTCTTTACTTTTGCATGTTAAGGGTTCGCAGTGAAGGAGCGCCAACAGGTACAAAGTGGAGCTGGACGATAAAACCCAATATCGCGATGTTTTCATAAAATATCACGGTATCACACGGCAGTTAGGCTTGCATTAATACCACCAACGAACCCCAGTTTCCTGAGCGCTTCTACTCTAGTGTACACGCTTACAAAAGAAGGTTCTTCAAGGATTCCTTAGTAAAGGGAATGTTTCTGTTTAGAGCCATGAGTTTTGTATATTCCATATAGAACTGTTCCATGCTTAAAGATGATGTGTCCGGTTCTTGAAGGGTTGTCCCATTTCGTAGGGGGAAGATTTCAACCAATACCCCGTGTAACTCAGTTTCAAGGGGGAGGGTTACACTCGAAAACAAGGGGTAGGGGTAAAAAGAAGAATTGGGATTGGGCCTTAGATGTGACCAAGTTCTTCATTGTTTTTTAATATATTGTATATCACAGTGTGTGGCACTGTAGTTGTAATGCAGTATTGTTTATATACTGTGAAGCTCTAAAAGAGTTCCTGTAAGACAGCTTCTCCAATCCTTGACACGGTTATGGTTTAGGATGAGCGCATCCACATGAGGCTGACCCTAGTGGTCAACAGGAGGTGTGCATATCAGCCTTAATGCACCATATTTCGTCCAGCTCATCACCTCTTGGTTTATGTCATTGTGTGATTGTCACCTCTAGAGATTATGGGGCTCGGGTATGTTACACTTGAATTCTTCCACTTAACTCTTCAATCAGAGAATTTGCAGTTGCCTTTTTTATATTTTCATCTTTGATATAATGCTTGAGTTTTCTCTCCTGCTGTTAGAAGAGAGTTCAGTGCTGACCTCTGGATGGAATATGGATTTGAATCTCTACAAGACACCTAGTACACCATCCTGCCTGCACTATGCCATATATGCAATGTACATTTGCTATATTTTGAGTCATATCCATTCTTAGGATATTCAGATTCAGATTCCTTTATTGATCCCAGGGGGAAATTGCATATATGAAATTGGATATAACAGACCTTTAGTCTGAAATGATTTAACATCCTCATGGTCCTATCTAATGGGGAAGCCGATAGTAGTGTAATACCATTTGGCGTGTTCAGGTAGTATTATGTGAAAATAGAGGAACGAGACAGGAGTGTTGTGTTGTAATTACTGTCGCAGGTTCTGTCTGTGAAATGGTCTGTTGTTAACTCAGGAATGAACTAGTTGTTATCTCTTATCCCATGTTTGTCATGTTCTGTAGGCTATCTGGGTTACCTGTAAACAAGTGTGTGACACTTGCTGACAGTATGGAAAGCAACAAGGTAAACTAGGAGCAGAGCTTGTTACTTCTAAGCTGTATTTATATACTTGAGGTTTGTTCAGTGACTCGGCGCACTCGTGCATTTCCACACATTTTGAGCCACTCCCCAAAACCTTGCTCTTGCTGCCTGAGTTAACAAGTAAACGTGTACCCATATTTATTAACCAGATTGAGCCTCCAACTACATTCAGTTTGACACCATGAATTGCAAGAGCACCGTGAGGAAAACACTGAGCAGATTGAATATGTGGACCTGTATTCATTAGTCATGATACTCTCAGCTACATCCAGTGTTTCCTCTGAAACCAGTGGTATTATCAGAGAACTTGTTCCCTTCTGCCGCAGTAACAGCTTCTTCTCTTCTGGGAAGAGAATGCTGGAACATTGCTGTGGGGATTTGATTGCATTCGGCCACAGGAGCATTAGTGAGGTCGGGTACTGATGGTGGATGATCTGCTCTGCGTCATAAAACCCCACTCGAACTCATCCTAAAGCTACTGCATGGAGCTCCATCATTCCAGAGAACAGTTTGACTGCTTCACAGCCCAATGCTGAGGATCTTTATACCCTTCTAGCTGACACTTTTCTTTGGTCATATAAGCAATGGGGGTCTGTATCATCAAAGGGATCACCTTTAAAGTAACTGAATTCATTAATTAGGAGTGTCTGAATGCTTTTGCATATATAATGTACACCCACGTTCGATGCAATTTTCAATTCTGATGTCAAGATTAGATTTTCAGTGTTTTATGTGTTAAAAATGTCTTCCTTCTACAGAGCTGTAATTATGGTCTACGTAGATCGATTTGGCTCAGGCAAATACGAATTTTTCCAACAACAAATGCAAAGTAGCATGGCCTTGTGCAAAACAGTGATATAAAGCGGTAAATGAGGGTGAGGGGAGACAGACGAGGCAGAGGGGTGTATTCGGACACCATGGAATTTGCTCTGGAAGAGTCCTGAGAATGATTTCCTTAAAAGAGTGGGACCCCTGACTCTCTTACTCTTTCGCTCTCTCTCTCGTTCTCTTTCAGGGCAGTAAGGAGCGATATCACTGGCAGACCCAAAATGTTAAGGTCAGCGGGGTGGACGACATGGTCCTCCTCTCCAAGATCAACGAAGAAGCCATCACAGACAACCTGAAGAAAAGATACATGGATGACTACATTTTTGTATCCTTGTGGTTAAGGCTTATTCTTAAGGGCATATTCTTTTCAGTATTGACACCAGGACTTAGTTCCTTATCATCTCATAATACAAGTCATCACTGAAGGAAGTATTCATTCGTACTATTCAGTACAGCAGTACTTTACAGCAGAATGTGTGTCTGTCTGTGTATATAAAGTTGCAGAAAGTTGCAGCACAACCTAAGAGTAGATGTTATACCAAAACAGTTCTACCAGAGTTTATAGATGGATGATCAGTACCTTCAGCTGTTGTTGTTGCTGGTTACTGCAGTTACTGAGCTAATATACAGTTCACTCTTGTCATATCAGAACCTTGTATTCATGATTTATAATGAATGGACCAGTTGCAATGACAATAGCAATACCAACTCATTTACATATATCTGGCTTTTCAGCCTATAGCAGTTTAGCTCCACCCTTTCATATTGACGTTATAATGATTGCAGTCCAGACTGCTTATTGAATGAGACAAGGCAGCCAGTTAGAACACAAGTCATTTACATAGTGCAGTCATAAAATCAGAGTAGCTAAACAGCTTGTTTAATTGTAAGAGAGGCCAGATGTGGTTGTGTAAAATGAATTTTTGGAACTGCACAAATGTTATAAGTGTGTACTGGGGGAAGAAGGGAAATATAAATAAATAAATAAATATATATATATAATAAAGAAATTAAAATTAGGTTTTTTCCCCCTGTATAAAATTGCTATTTCAGAGATATGAGCTTTAGTCAGTGGCAGGTTGTTTTGGCAGTAGGCTTTGTTTCTTGAATAAATAAAACTCGTCTTTAAGGTTTTGTTTAGAGATCTGATAACATCATGTAAAAAAAAATACACAACATCAGACAGGAGTACAGCAGTTATGGAAAGATTGTTGTTGATGCTCGTGTCAATTACCAGCTCCTTGACTGTCCGCCTCCAGACATATATAGGTGCTGTGCTGATATCTGTGAACCCTTTCAAACAGTTGCCGTATTTCACTGACCGTGAAGTGGAACTCTATCAGGGAGCTGTGAGTACAGCTGATTTTTTTGCTTATGGCTGATCTTCTGGTCAGTCAGTGTTTGTGTGTGCTGTGCTTTTAACATCACTGCTTTCTTAACTGTAAAGGTCACTAAATGCTTGTTGTATAAACATACAGTACTTGGTGAAACCATCTATTGGTGTAAAACATTATGTGGAGGTTCTGCTGTGGAGGCTTTTTGAACTTACGCATGTACAAAAATGGTTCTTTTAAAGAAAGATCCTTAAAAAGGTTCTTTATGGAACCAGAATTGGTTCTTCTGTGGCATCTCTCTACTAAACTGCTTTTGATAAATTTATATTTAAGTATGTAGATTAAAGGGGACTCCATACCCACTGGAGGGATTATATCTCCAAGTTGGCCTGGGAGTGGCTTGGGGTCCCCGGGAATGAACTGGAGGAAGTTGCGGGGGACAGGGTCATCTGGGATTCTTTGCTCTCTCAACTGCTACCGCGACACTATCTAAACTAGAGGTTAACGATGATGATGATGATGATGATGATGATTAAAGGGGAATTCCATCCATTTCAGAGTTCAGAATTCCTGCCTAATTAAATAGTTTAAATGTTAGTCATTCAGAGTGGTTTGATGTGAAATGCTCGGTTACAGGGAAACTTACCAAGTTAGAATTGTTTACAGTGGTGGTGGTGGAACCAGACATCTTAAAGGTTTAATGTCTCTAAAAGCTCCATCACAGAAAGTTATTACATGAAAGGCTACGACAGTTTTGCCTAACCTTTAAATATATTTGAAAATCTGTTCTGTAGAAAAGAGGTAAATGAAGCGCATTATAAGGAAAAATAGTCCCAAATGAAGATGTTTTTTTTTTTTTTTTTTTACATTTATCACTATTTTACCATCATCAGCACTGCAATTTAAAACTTAGAAGCCATGCGTTGATTCACTGTTCATTTGGGAGTAAATAAAATAGCTGTGTCTGTGTTGTAAATATTGTGACTCCTGCTTTCTATCAGTTGAATTATGAATGAATTATGCAGTTGAAGTTAAAAATAGGGTGAAATTTCCCTTTAAGAAGTAAATTCTGAGCAGTAGGCCGATGTGTAAGACCAACTCCTGCAGGATAATTCATTTAATCAGGGCTGGACTCAGCTGGGAAAAGCAAAGTGGTGTTGTTGCATGTTGGCACATGCCATGATGTGCTCTGAGGCAGACTGCAGAATGAGCTTAAACAATATCAGTGTGTGGGACTAATACAGACTGAAGAGCTGCCTTTTAATTTTCCAGCTAAACAGAAAGAAGGCTGCTTCTGACAGCCGTTCCTTGCTACTTTAACCCATCACAAAGTGTATGTGTTGTTTCTGAATGATATACGTTTAAATGCAGTGATGTAGATAATAGGGATACCGCAGTGTAATGATATGGTAGTGATGATTCAGTTCACCTTTTACAGCTGAAATTGCGCCATACGTTCATATGCTAAACTGCAATTCCTCAAGTTAAAAAGATCTGCATAATTATAAATAAATGGTTAAGATGTAAACTGAATCATTCAAAGTGCTTAGATATGAAAATGCACCATTTTTAGAGAAACATACTGAATCAGAATTTTGTCTGGAAATGTGTTTTATTTACAAAACTGGACGTGAAGGGAATTTTCTTTTTCGTGTGTCAGCAAGCAAGTCTCGGCACAACCATCTTTGAAGGGCGATTGATTTTCACAGCAGTGGTCTCTCAAGCCTTCCCTTTGACCCCTCATTTCTCATTAGCAGTTCAACACAGAGTCACATTTCACACATAGAGAGACAACAGATATGATTTTTGCATAAACTAGATTCATAGAAGAGGAGTACATGCAGGGCATTGAAAGGGAAAGTGATCCCCAATGAAAACCCTTCAGATTTATCACTGATTTATCATTATCACCAAATAACAACTCTGAACACACGTGTAGACTCATTGATCATTTTGGATAGTAAATGAAGTTTGCATTGTAGACATTGTACGCACCTGGTTCATTTCACCACCATTGTGAAGAGTCTTTAATGTTTGCTGTAATGCACAATTTCACATCAAAACACTCTGAATGACTTTGTTTATATAACATATAAATATATGTGAATTACACAGTAACTTTAATTGCCATTTAAGTTTCTATTTTCAGTTTATTAGGGCGTTCAGCATTATAAAAGTCGAATTTTTAAAACAAAAGCTGTGCTTTGTAGTGTCCAAATATACAGCTCTAGTCACGTGAATACAGTAGACACAAGCTAACACAATGCAGCACTGATGTACAGTACACTGCAATAGAGTCAGTTACAATGTGAAGTGGTGTAAAGGTATTGAGATACACTTAAAATTTCATCCTTGGTTTTAGCTGGTCTCAAGCTCAGACACAACACTAGTTGTCATGGCAACAAAACAACTAATACATCTTTCTTCCAACAGCATTCAGGTTTTTTTTTTTATTTTTAATGTGTTTGTAAAAATATTAATGATGGTACTGATCTGATACTTGATATTGGGCGGAAAAGCCTAAAGCTCAGATTCACATTGGGTGATGCAGTATTTTTAGCTGTGTGTTCCGTTTTTAAGGCAAAAGTATTGTAGTGATAACAACTGATAATGATATTAAATTGTGGATGATGCTCAAAATTTCAGTATGAGTGTCAGAAAACAAAAGAAACGGAAAGTTGGCATCAGATGTCTGATTGGATGTTTCCACACTAGGCTCAATATGAGAATCCACCACACATCTACGCTTTGGCTGATAACATGTACCGCAATATGATGATTGATGCGGAGAACCAGTGTGTCATCATCAGGTCAGTGTTATACAACCCTGTAACCCAGTCCTGTTTATATGATTAAAATTATCATATAGTGTGTGTGTCTATGTGTAATTGACAGCGGAGAGAGCGGGGCAGGAAAGACAGTGGCAGCCAAGTACATCATGAGCTACGTTTCCAAAGTGTCAGGAGGTGGACCTAAAGTCCAGGTAGGAGACATTTGACAACTTCTCAGTCTCATCACTGTTGTAGAACGTTTAAAATGCTTTGTAGATCTTTAACTGATGGCGAGAATGGATTCATTTTGGTGTATTTGTACAGTTGCTCAGTAATATTATTAACTAAGAAAAATAATTGCTCAAGCCAAATTAAAATGACACATTATTAAGGTGTTATAGCACCAGTCAGAGGTTAGAACTCATGACGTCTCCCAATAAATTCATTTTCAGCTTTCTTTTATTTACGTGTAATGTCTCAACAAAACCGATAAAAATGCACCCAGTTCACCTGTTTGTGGTGATGAAACATGGTTTTGTGAAAGCTGTTAACTCTTGAGATCATATTATATGCACATCACATCATGCTCCTGTCTTTCTTAAGCTTGCATTGCTATGTTAATTGAAGTGTCCTCCCACCTCTCTTTCTCAAGCTGTCTGTCTTTCTGCCTCTCTCTGCTCAGCATGTGAAAGATATCATCCTTCAGTCCAACCCCCTCCTTGAAGCCTTTGGGAACGCCAAAACAGTGCGCAACAACAACTCCAGTCGCTTTGTGAGTCAATCTGCCAGATATCTCTTTACTAAGAAAGAAGATTCATGTTGACCTTTTACGATTTTCACTTAATCGAAATGTGAACATTTAGAGGTTTAGATTATGGTGAGTTTTGTACGTTTAATATTGCTGCCACTGTGTGCTGATTGTTTGGTTAGTATGAATTAGTGGGTAGACTTTTTAAATACTGTACAGTACAGTGTTTCCCTCAGGCCTGAAATAAACCCTGGTGTATACTAATATATATGGATATCCAAACTCATCTCAGTGTTCTGTTCTACTGAGTTGTGCATTTAAAATAAGGCATACATAGTCTTTATATAAAAAAAAAATACTGTATAAAATATTTGGAAATTAAAAATGAAACGGTACGTACTTGGGTAGTTGCCAGCATGTGATATCTTTCACATGCTGAGCAGAGACAGACAGATACAGAGATACAGGGGGGGACAGCCCAGCATAGCCTGTGTGTGGGGAAACGCTGCATTAATCCTGTTACTTTACTTCCAGGCACATTGTTTCTGCAGTATAGCCTTGGACATTTTTATGCATTCCAGTCCAGAAACCTTTAGGCTAGTGTTAACGGCACACCATCTCTGAACATGTGAGGGCTTGTCAGGAGGCTCGTCATTGGCCTTTTTGTGTAAGAGTTTGTGTATGGTCGCAGGGTGTGAACTGTGGGGTTGTGAAAGTGCAGGGCTGTAAGACTCTGTTACTGTTTTACATTAGTTTGCTAGCAAACTTTAGTTCTGTTTCCAGGTTTCATGCTGTTTCCTCAATGTGAGCTGTGTATTTCACTCCACAGGGGAAATACTTTGAGATCCAGTTCAGCCGGGGGGGAGAACCCGATGGAGGAAAAATCTCTAACTTCCTGTTAGAGAAATCACGGGTAGTGTCTCAAAACAACGGGGAAAGAAATTTCCACATATACTACCAGGTAAAAGACGGGTATCTATGTAAAGTGATGTCTAGAATGCTTGGCTCCCTTGGTAGAGATAAAATGTCTGTTGTCTTATCAGCTTGATCTTGCGCTGAAAATATGACAGAAATGTAGTCCTTCAGGGAGGAAGTGCTACCCAAAGAAATCTTTTCAACATTGGATCACAATTTCAAATTCTTAGTAATAAAATTTCATTCTAATGTATCTAATATATATTCTCAGTTATTGTTTTACATTTCTAAAGTGTAACAATTTAGCAGCACACAAACTAAAAACCCCTAGTCATCCATCGGCATGGTAAAGATCAGAGAATACACAGAGGAAATGAGGGAAAAATTTGTTGGCCAGTGCAGCAAGGAGTATTTTGCTTTATGCACAGTGAAGAGGATGGTTTAAGAGGCTAAACGTTCTCCAGAGGTCACAGGACAGTTGCAGGAGTTGATTGAAATGCATTGTCACCCATTTTCAATCAAATATGAGGACATTTTATATGAAAATCAGACTGCCTCATTCAGAAGGCATACGGCCACTGCGCACTGGACATGGCTACGCTACACTTCAGACTGTCACATAGAAATATACTACATTGCTGTGAGAGTACCAATAAACATAATGCTCTCTAAACATAAAGCTCATAAAACACTCGACATTCAACTCATATAAATTTAATGCAATTAAACTTACAACAGCACTTGTGACTTTGCCCCATTTGATGTCAACACAATCTCATTTTTGTGGAGTTGAAGGAACATAGGGTTGCCAACTGTCCATGGTTTTCCTGGACTTTTTTAAAGTGGACCCTAAAAATAAGACTAGGCTAGTAACATTAACTGAGGTGACATATTATTAGCATTTATCTGTTTACTTTAAAGGCTTAAGATTGATGTCGTGTGTAAACATTGTTTCAGAACATACCTTCCACTTCCATACAGGAAAACTAAGCTTTAAAAAATACAGTCTGTATTGAATTCACTGTTTTTGTGATGTTGCAAAAACTATGGATTTACATCCATCTGGCTATTCAACATATAGCACTTTAGCCCCGCCCATTCATGCTGAGGTTATAAGGAGTGTTTCAGCCTAGATTGCTAAGGCACAACACAGGTCAGCCAATCAGAACAGAGATAACTTGCATAAAATCAGTCTTGCACCTGTATGGGAATTACGGGCCTGCATTGAAAGCAACGTCCATTACTGAGATATATGCTGATATTATTCTGATCTTGTGCTGTACTTAAGCTAAAGTACATACTTTTAAATCCGCACAGGAATGATTGACAGAATCAAGCTTTTTCAGTGCTCATCTTGTTCCCCTGACCAAAAGTCCTTTGAAAACCTGTGAGATGAGCTGAGATGAGTGCACAAGCAATTTTGTTTAAAGAATTGACTCTGACCTCTTTATTGTTGATCTCCCACCTCATCCAGCTTTATAAGAGAAAACTCTGTGCTGTTATCTTTAGAAAAAAAGGATCCACAAAGGCATAATTCCAGGATGTCAGTAATTGTAATGTAAGAAAAATGTTATTTTTTAAAATAATTTTACTCACTGAAAGGTTAGATTTTAATGTTCAGTGTAATTTACAAAGACCTCTTTACCAAGGATGACAATGATGATGGAGGGCGGCGTATGTATAGCCTGGCGTGGTTATATTTTCCTGTTTTATGTGGCCATGTTAAGATGTCTGTTTAGTTGATTTGATTATTTTGTAAAACTCATCTTATGATCTCTTGTCTTCTCCATTTCCACATTTTATGGACATTCTGTTCTATTCTAAAGGAGCATGTAGACAAAATTATATTTTGAATATAAATTATATTCTTTTAGCCACTAATGTCCCTCTATATGACTCCTTCAGCTCTTATCAGGGGCCACCAAAGAGCAGAGAGAGAATTTAGGGATTACCACTCCTGATTACTACTTATACATGAACCAGTCTGGTACCTACACTGTGGAGGACGTTGATGACAAGAAGGACTTCTCTGAAACCGTGGTGGGTTCCAGATCTGTGGAGCTTTGTAAAATGAATAATTGTATAAAAGCCTTTTTATGTTTTTAAACAATTTCTTTCCCCCAGACGTCTCTAATGGAAGTATTTTGTTTCCTTTTTCCCACTATCTCTTTTAAGAGTGCCATGTCAGTCATAGGTCTGTCTATGGATGAACAAGACGCTGTGATGCAGATTGTGGCAGGGATTCTTCATCTTGGCAACATCACCTTCAGAGAGGAGGGCAACTACGCTGTGGTGGAGAGTGAAGACTGTAAGTAGTAGTTGTTAATCCACCATTTAGGCCTTCCACATATCAGTTTACAGACTTGACCAGTTTTCACACCTCTGTGGTAATTTGATTCGCTAGTAGAAGCCGACTGGTTTATATCCAAAACCTTTTCCTCCTCACCAGTTGGCAGGGCTAATACCAGAGCTGTGGCAGTACTGTAGGAAATCAATACTTACGTTTTGACTGATTTATTGATCTTAGGATATCTTGTCCTGGTCTTCTTTTTGTTAGTGAAATTCCCATATTGTTTGCAGAATAAAGTCACATTATTCCTGTGATGTCCAGTCTTATCTGCAAAAGGATGGTGTGGCTGCAGGTTTTCATTCCAACAAAACAGAAGTGCACGTGATCAGGTCTTTGAAGACTAACCAATTGATTAAGCCCATGCTCTGCATGTTTGGAATGAAACTTGTAGCCACACTGAACCTTTTAAGATTAGATTAGATTAAGTGACCCTTATTAGTCCCATAATGAGGAAATTTCACCTCCACGTTTAACCCATCCATGAAGTGAAACATCACATATGCACTGGTGAGCACACACACACACTAGGGGGCAGTGAGCACACTTGCCTGGAGCAGGGAACCCTATCCACAGCGCCCGGGGAGCAATTGGGGGTTAGGTGCCTTGCTCAAGGGCACTGCAGTCACATACTGTCGGTGCTGGGGCTGGAACCAGCGACCTTCTGGTCAAAGGGCCAGTTCCTAAACCTCTAATCAATTGGGCTGGATGTTAGCAAGCAAGAGTAGACACTCCTGTTCTGTTCTGTTCTAGAATCATATGACCAGAACAACGTGAACTTCTTGTGCAAAATCTGGCTAAAAGCTCCGAGCTTTACTCCTAAAAGTATAACCAAAGTTGTGTTCTTACTAAATGAAGTACAGTTTGATTACATTTTTCATTAAAGTGTTCTCTTCCCTGTATGCTCTGTGGTCACATCTTCACATTCTTGCCTTATTCTTTTCTCTTTCATGTATAGTCCTTGCCTTCCCATCCTACCTGTTGGGTATAGCTCAGGATGGCTTGAAGAAGAAACTAACCAGTCGTGTCATGGACAGTAAATGGGGGGGCAAGACGGAGAGCATTTCTGTCACTCTGAACACAGAGCAAGCCTGCTTCTCACGTGATGCCCTGTCCAAGGCTCTCTATGCCCGACTCTTTGACTACCTCGTAGACGTAAGTCTTCCAAAGTCAGAGATCACGCTTCATGTATGCCATCATTAGGTACACGTTATTCATTTAGCATTAGAGGGAAAAAAGGAAGAAAGATATGTTTAACAAATTACACAACAGCCTCAACAGCTTAATGTAATATCAGTCTTTCAGTATTTACTGTGTCCATCTTTATTACATCTTCCATTTTTTTTCCAGGAGATTTGCTTTCAGTTTTGTAAAGAAGTCTGCAGGGATGTTTTTCCACATTACAAAAGTTCAGTCTTAGAAATTGGTTGTATTTGCTTCTTACATCCAAGTAATCCCAAACATGTTCAGTGATGTTGAGGTCTGGGTCGGTCAGTTTATTGTTCCTAGAACACCAGCAGCTTCAATTTTTCTCTCAAATTTTTATTCTTTATTTTGAATTTACTCAGTAGTGGCCTCTGATGGTGACATTTGGTGCTGCCAGGTCTTGCACAGTTGTTAGGAGTCTCCTTTTCTGTTTTTTTTGTTTTGTTTTGTTTTGTTTTTTTTTTGTTTTGTTTTTTTTACATTTTTTGACTCTGGTTTTGAAGCACTTGTTTTTTTCCCTTATTTTTTTTTACTTTCCCCTTTATCTAGATGGATTATCATACATCTGATCACGTCAGAAATCTCTTCTATAAATTAATAACTTATACTTATTAACCATTTGACGATAATTTAAATAAATTAGGTGATCTCTGATTTGTGCACAGTTTCGTATAAGCATGCTGTATTTATATATCATTTAATTAGGAAAAGGTGTTCCTGTTAACCATTTCTTCATCGATCTAGTAATAGTTCTCTTATGTTCAAAGGCGATAAACAAAGCCATGCAGAAGGACCATGAGGAATTTAACATTGGAGTATTGGACATATACGGCTTTGAAATCTTCCAGGTAAAAAGCAAGAATTCAGATTTGCACTATTTAAATATAAATGTGGAACAATGAAAACTGCAATCATGTTAATGTGTCTTCTTTGTTTGATCCATACACAGCAAAACGGATTTGAGCAGTTCTGCATAAACTTTGTGAATGAGAAGCTTCAGCAGATTTTTATTGAGCTCACTCTGAAGGCTGAGCAGGTCAGCACAGGAGCTCAGTTTTTATTTTAAAATGACATACTGTACTGTATGTATGCATTTCTGGGGAAAGTATTACTACTGTTTCTGTCTATGCTCTTTATAGGAGGAGTATGTACAAGAAGGAATCAAATGGACACCCATAGAGTATTTCAACAACAAAGTTGTGTGCGACTTAATCGAGTCCAAAGTGGTCAGTGTCCAAGTGTGAAAATTATAATAATAATAATAGTTATTATAATAATAATAGTCATATAAATGCATTTCATTTTACCTGTGATTCTTCCCAGAACCCTGTGGGCATCTTGAGCATCTTGGATGACGTGTGCGCCACCATGCATGCCAAAGGCGAGGGTGCAGACCAGACTCTGCTTCAGAAACTGCAGGCGCAGGTCAGCACTAATGAGCACTTCAACAGCTGGAACAAGGGATTCATAGTACACCACTATGCAGGCAAGGTAAGAGGTGGCCCTCTGACGCAGAACATGTGGGTGATCATTTGAATGTGTGGATGATAATAATAAAGCAAATGTTAATATAAGAAGTCATTTTAAATAATTTCTGTGGTCTGTTCAACATAAAATTTTGCCATAGTGTGAATGGTAGCAGGTTTTTGTCAGGTAAAAAAACATGGCACACATGGAGATGCCAGGCTTTGATTGTGACGGTGACAACAGGAGATTTTAAATAAACTTGAATGATGAAATAAAGGTGTCCCTTTGACTTTAACCTCTAATCTAACACATCAGGCTGTTAACCCAGGTTTAGATACTCTGTCTGTGATTAATCCTGCGTAATGCTTGACATTTAAGATCCACAACCATTTCTGTGAAATATGAATTAAACAGGTTTTTGGTCAAAGAAAGAAAAGGGAATCTGCATAAACATGTATAAAATATTTAAAACTATAAAAAGCAACTCTCTCGCCACTGCCACCATATTAGTGCTTACTGGTTTCATAAATGCTTTCTGTTCTTGTTACATGTTGTTGCATGATTTACTTCCTCTGCTGAAAAAGCAACATTCTTAATATGATTGACACTACAAAAAAAATTATATTTAATAACAAAAAATAATAAATGAAAAAGTGAACATTCATGGTTCCATCTCCATCGTTCCTAATCAGAAACTCGGGTCCAAGAGCTGTTTATGATCTGAAATTGGGAATTTGCCCTGCCCGGGAGCAGGTTAGGTATGCGGCAGAAGTTCCCATGGCATGGTTAAAAATGATGTCATCATGAAACAGAAAATGCAAGGATGGCTTTAGCCGGCTAAGCAAAAAGTCCTGCTTGAATTAATCTGCTGATTTGGATTTATTGCCCCCTACTGACAATATGGTGTAAATGCAGCCTTTTAAATTTTCTGTGCAGAGCAGTAGATGATGTTTACAACGTGATTGAGTGCATAATTTGAATAAACATACGTAAGATTTTTGTATTTTTAGTTGACAGCATCATATTTGCTTTTTTTGGCTCTAAATAGTTGATATCATTATC